>NC_047506.1:41105075-41264603 GCF_902827115.2 Pseudochaenichthys georgianus
GGGGATGAGGAGGGATTGGCATCCCCCCTGAAAACGGTCAAAATCATCCCCCCTTCTAAAACTGCCACCCCCCTTTCCCTCCCTTATGTCATTTGATCAATTAACGTGGCACTGGTATTATGCTATTTCAACATTCATTTTGCGCATTTGGAGTAAAATACTGTGGGCGAGGAGACGCACGCACGCACGCATGCTATGCGAGTGCCCTAGAGGACGCCAGAGCGCCGTGATGCGCCTGTTTGATTGATGCCAGAAGCTGCATAGCAGCACTCGCGCAGGAAACACTTTTCTGCATTATCACCAAAAATCAGACATATCCCAAGCATATGTCAACACATCCAGAAATCTACAACGCACAACATAATATCCAGAAATAATTCAACAGAAGAAGGGAAAAGGTAGGGGAGGTGAGACTGATTTAACACTTAATTCACAGCCTCTCAGTCCAGATCATCATGGTGTCTGAATGTGTGGACATCTTGGAATCCCTTCACTTCTCTTTTCAGTGTTCATTCCAATGTGCAGTACATTTACATAATGATTTAATTAATCAGGATACAAAATTAACCCTTTAGATACCAGTTTTGATCGTATACCAGTAACTGCTTTTTGAAAAAATACACTATAATTCAATATTCTAAAAACAATTTTGACTTTATTATTAGTATCATCAGCTGATCCATCTGAATAATAAATCAATCAATCAATGTTTATTCATATAGCCCAATATCACAAATGTTACATTTGTCTGAGTGGACTTCACAGTTTGTACAGAATATCAGTATGACAATACGACACCCTCTGTCCTTAGACCCTCACATCGTACAAGGAAAAACTTCCGGAGAAAACCCACAGTTTGGGAGAAACCTCAGGGAGAGCAACAGAGGAGGGATCCCTCTCCCAGGACGGACAGACGTACAATAGATGCCGTGTGTAAATTGAAAAGATAATACATTTGCAACATTTCCAAATGTTTGGAAATGCATGTGTGTATAATAGGAAGATGAATCCACGAGGATATCCATCCAGGACCGATGATCCAGGACCACAGCCACGACTCGCGACCCAGGGCTCGCGATCCAGGACACAGGACCGCAGGATCATCCATGACTCCGGATCCCGGCGTATATAGACACCAAAAAGAAAGACATGTGGGGAAGCTGGGTTAATCGGAACATGAGAGTACACAGGTACAGACAGAGAGAAGGAAGAAGTAAGATGTCCCCCGACAAACTAAGCCTATATCAGCAAAACTAGGGGCTGAATCTAATCAGCCCTAACTATAAGCTTTATCAAAAAGGAAGGTCTTAAGCGCACTCTTAAAAACGGATAGGGTGTCTGCCGCCCGAACACAAACTGGAAGCTGATTCCACAAATGTGGAGCTTGATAAGAAAAGGCTCTGGCTCCCATTGTACTTTTAGAGACTCATTGTCTCGGATACCAATGGCCATCTCAGTAGTTTTCAGGCGCTCAAACATATTGCACTCACTGCCAGCCCAGTGGTAGATGCACTAGCATTTCACAGAGATGAGCAGAGGAAAATGAGAGTTATGGTGGAACATTGTAACACCTGAAGCCTCTACTATTTCAGTCAAAGATTCATTGGGTATCCAGTGTGTCTTCTGTCTCACCTCTTTCAACTGAATGATGAAGCAGTCTCCACGATTGAAGCTGCTCCAGTTCATGGCTACCTCACTAGCTTTGATTACACGACGACCTTTAACATGTAGCAGGCGCTGGGTGTCTAACTCATTGGTCATGGTATGTTTGAAGCCTGAAGCCACTCCACCTTTCTTTAATAGGAGCAAAGAAGGATAAAGCATTAGAACTACAACATAAAACTACAGCTGCACGGTATTTTGATTTACATTTTATTTTTTGATATTCTGGGGAAAAACTCGGTGTCAATCGTCTGATCAAACTCTTTCCCTAACTGTCAAACTATACCTTAAAATATGTCTGGATCCTAACTCATTATTAGATTAGTATTGCAACTCAATATTTCCACATCTTTGATACTACACTGAACAAAAATATAAACGCAACACTTTTGTTTTTGCTCCCATTTTTCATGAGATGAACTCAAAGATCTAAAACATTTTTCTATAAACACAAAATAACCATTTCTCTCAAATATTGTTCACAAATCTGAAAAAATCTGTGATAGTGAGCACTTCTCCTTTGCCGAGATAATCCATCCCACCTCACAGGTGTGGCATATCAAGATGCTGATTAGACAGCATGATTATTGCACAGGTGTGCCTTAGGCTGGTTACAATAAAAGGCCACTCTGAAACGTGCAGTTTTGCTTTATTCTGGGGGGTCCGAAAACCAGGCAGTATCTGGTGTGAGTGGTAGGGTTAGGGTTAGGGTAATGTTGTGAATCGAGTGGCCTGTGTTCGTCGTCCATGACATACGCCTGCCCATACCATAACCCCACCACCACCATGGGCCACTTGATTCACAACATTACCCTACCCCTACCCCTCACACCAGATACTGCCTGGTTTTCGGACCCCCCCCCCAGACCCCCCCAATAAAGCAAAACTGCACGTTTCAGAGTGGCCCTTTATTGTGGCCAGCCTAAGGCACACCTGTGCAATAATCATGCTGTCTAATCAGCATCTTGATATGCCACACCTGTGAGGTGGGATGGATTATCTCGGCAAAGGAGAAGTGCTCACTATCACAGATTTTTTCAGATTTGTGAACAATATTTGAGAGAAATGGTTATTTTGTGTATATAGAAAATGTTTTACATCTTTGAGTTCATCTCATGAAAAATGGGAGCAAAAACAAAAGTGTTGCTTTTATATTTTTGTTCAGTGTACGTCACTTCTTCGGATGACATCTGCCGGTGTTATGCATTAGTGATATACTTT
Source organism: Pseudochaenichthys georgianus (assembly GCF_902827115.2). NCBI lineage: Eukaryota > Metazoa > Chordata > Actinopteri > Perciformes > Channichthyidae > Pseudochaenichthys > Pseudochaenichthys georgianus. Next base: position 41,107,959 of record NC_047506.1, read on the forward strand.
ATAATCCCCGTGGGGAAATTTTTTCTCTGCATTTGACCCATCCTAGTGTTAGGAGCAGTGGGCTGCCATTTTGAACGGCACCCGGGGAGCAGTGTAAGGAACGGTGCCTTGCTCAGGGACACCTCGGTAGCACTTGGTCTTGCCGGGACTTGAACTGGTGACCTTCCAGTTGCCACCACCGCCCAGACTGGTGGACATGTTTCAGCTCGCCTTGATTACCAGTTCTAACTCCCTACGGAAAAGTTAGGTGAAACCCATAGGGAGCAGCCAGCCATGGCTCCAAACATTTCCCAAAATAGAAATGTGACGAGTTCTACTTCTGATATAAACATGCAAAACATATTTTGCTGCCTTAGGTCATAGCCTTGGGTTCATTCGTTTCTGTAGTCCGCTACAAATGAGTGAATTTATCTTTCTTGATTCCTAAAGGACACACTTTTCTTATGTCATGTTTCACCTTGTATGTGATGCCATACTTGAAGTAGCTCAGGAAGCTGTTTGACTCTTGGTTTTGAAACTCAGTGAACTGTATTGGTGCTCCATGCAAGAAGTCGTCCAGTTGGATCATGAAGATGGCAGCAGCACCTCTCTCATCCTGGGAAGTTTCATCTCCTGTGAGAAAGGAGATAACATTTAAAATATATATTTTATTATTATGGCCTGCCCTCCCTTGGTTAGACAATTCAACGTATGCAATACATCTGTAAATAACTGTGCAATACATACTTGTAATACTATCACCTGGCTGCTATCACACTACTTTATACATGATACACTGATTTTTAAATACTGTTACACGTACTGGATGTGTATTTGTAAATTGCTATTTGTGTAATTTCGATTTTTAGCTTTAATATTTTATGCATGCTTCTTAATTAATATTAGGCTATTTTTGTACAATATAAATGTCCCCTTTGTGGGGCAAATAAAGATATTCGGATTCTGATTAAATAAAAAAAGTGAAGGCCAGCAAATGAGGTGAATTCTACAAAAAGCCATTTTTCTTTGAGGTGTCAGCAGATAAGTCTCATACCAAACCACGAGTGCACGTTGTAAGAAGGAGCAGAGGTGGTGTGGAGCAGGATGTATGAGTCTCCAGTGTAGAAGTTTCCATGGAGTTCAGGAGGGACGGGTGCCAAATCCATCTTCTCAATGCGCCACACCTGCAGGCCGGGCTTCTTCCCCGCGGTGTCGAACTCTTTGTGCTGCGGCATGGTGCTCAGGGCCTGAGTGGGCCACAAGGAATGTAACTCGGAGCTGATTGATTGTATCAGCTCATACAGGGCTGAAAAGACAATCTGATCTCCACTGGCAGACATTTGACCGAAAATGTAAGTCCTTTTTTGCAAAACATTGTCCAGTTGTCTGCAAAAACAAGCAATTCAATGACTAGGCATTTCAATAATTTAGTTCTGGTCTACTTAATGATGACTATGATGAAGAAAACAATTGAAAACAGGAAGATGATGCTCCTTCCTGTCCCTAAGGCACCCTCTCCTTGAGAAGGAAGATATTGTATCATTCATTTTAGATATAAACAGATTACTGCTTTCACCAATATCTTCAGAGGACAGAGTGTCCCCCCAATCAATCATTTTCACTGCCGCCATAAAACGTTGTTGCAGGTTTTTGGGGATGAAGCGAGAACCCAAGGCAGGGGTTTTAGGTGTGGCCATGAACCTTTTTTTTGTGAGTTTCCTGGCAAAAAGAACAAGATTATGGTCAGAAAGACCAGTCAGTAAGTTGTAGGTTCTAACTATTCTGTCAGCTTTGTTAGTAAATAATAAATCCACCATAGTCTTAGAGGTTTTGGTTATTCTAGTCGGTTGATCCATTAGTTGCATTAAGTTGTGTTTATCCGTGATCCGTTTTCTTCATGTTTGGATTGATTTAAGTTAGCTTTTTTGAAAAGTATTTAAGTACCAAAAGTACCAAAAGTAAGTACTTATTGTGCGTTTTGTAATTTATCTGAAATGACTGGATTTGTTTCCTTCTGATTATCAGTTAATGAGCTACTTTTGATTACTTTATACTGCTGCTATATCTTAACCTATTATTATCATCCTTTATTTATTAATTAGAAAAAAGTAAAAAGTAGAATATTTGCTTCCGAATTGCAGTAGAATATAGTTATATAGGCGCAAACAAAATCTCTAATCTCTCCCGTAAAGTACAAGTACCGCACAATCGTATTTAGGAAGAATACTTGAGTAAATACACTACAATACACCAACGGAGAATAGAAACACAAAGCATGCACCAGTCATCATGAGTACATTCAAACATATGAGGAAAAGTATTTGCTGCAGAAATCTTAAAGCAAAAGGCGAATTTCTTAATGGTAAAATAAAAAAAGAAGAAAGTGGCCTTTAAATGCATACATGCTATCTGCAAAGCTACAGAGAGTTAAAAGCATTCAATAATTTTGCAGAAAAGTGCAGATTATTTGGCATTACCAGCTGACGACAGAAAGGAGATGCTGGGTGGAGGCCGACGGCTCACCCTGTCCGCACGACCTGCAACAATAACACCTTTATTTAACAATGGTTAAGAGCTCAAACAGAAGAACTGACATGCAACATGGGCTACATCCTTAAAAACACTTCTTAAATGGTAACTGATTTGTCAGTAAAGTTGCAACCCATAACCAAGGATAGCCTTGCCTTTTATAAACCGAATCTGCTCTCAACTAATGTCTTGCAATGTTTTTAGGATTCTTGCAAATGTTTAAATTCCTTAATTTCATTGATTTCTTTCTGTGTTGCAATTAGTGTTCTTATCTTGGGGTATGTAGCAATTGTTGTAGTCACCGCACAACCTTGATGCCGAGTCATCTGGTTTTAACACCGGTACCACAGGCGCTGCCCACTCTGCATGTATCTCTTTTATTAATCATTAGATTCATTAAGGAGTGTTCTTAGAAGAGTCATAAATAATCTGACTGCATCAATCCATTCACACTCTGTACATTCAGCAATCATAAATGCAAATAGCGAAATGAATACTTTATGATTTGCAAAGGAAAATAACAACACATATTTTCCTTTTTAACACAAATTGTGAAACTGTTGGTAAAGAACATCATGCACAGTTTGTTCCTATGGTTTTCTATCATGAGCAGTTGATATGGTCAACCTGGCTTGCCATTAAGCACATGAATCATCTGCCCTGTAGGTGTTAGCTCTTTTCTGCTGTGGTGCTGTGACATTCCTCCTGGTTGGAATCACATCGCTGGCCTATCAGCTGCTGGAGTGTGTGACCGCTCAGACTCGCATGTGGCAGCTTGACAGATCTCTCCTCTGAGCTCCAGCAGGCGCCTCAGGGTAGGGCTGGGTCCATCACTCCTATTGTGAGGGCTGAGTCTGCACTGTGTAGGATTCACACGTTCTTATGTGCCAGGGGAACATGCTTCACAATACACACATACAGGCACAACACACTACTTGTTGTAACTTGAGTGGGAATAAAAGTGTCCTTAAATTGCACAACCAGGTAGGAGATTTGCAACATGGGCACATGAGCCTGCCTGCAGATACGGCTCATGAGTTTTGATTTCCTGCAGAATCAGCAGTTCTATGTTCATAAGGAGGAAGATGGCTGTCTTCGGGGTTTCACCTCTCACTACCTGACATGATCAATATTAAGAAAAAGACGGAGCAGAAAACTTCTTCTGCATCACTTGAAAATAAACTTAGAAAGATATTCGGATCAAAATCAGCAAGTTGACTCTTAAGTATAAATGAATCTTTTAGGGATGTGGCTCAGAGCAGTGGTGTCACAATAGCCGCTTTTTCACACCAAGTACTTTGCCGTACTTAGTTCCCAGCACTTAGTTCCCAGCACTTAGTTCCCAGCACTTAGTTCCCCCATGGAACTAAAGAGCAGATCGTGTTCACACCGGAATAAGTCCCTGAGGGAGGATTAGGCAAATGAAGCCGCTGACGTCACTTCTTCTTCTTCTGCTTTGGGTTTACTGGCAGGCCGCAAACAACTTCACGGCGTATACTTTTGGCGAGCCAAAAAAGTTGTGGATGAGTTGGTAAGCTAGCATGTTTTACTGAACAGAACAGCCTTCACTTTATTATAATATCGCTTAGAAAGTATTCCTGGATTATCTGCAACCATGCGACCAGTATAAATGCTTCACAAGATTGACTTTTAATGTATATGGGATTTATCCAGGCTATAGAGAAGGAGTGCAATAACCTGACTGAAATACTTTGATGCTGCAAGGGCAAAGGTAGTTTCAGTGTAGAGTTCACCTGGGGAGGGGAATCCGGACTTTATCTATTAATATTGCTGCATGAGTGGATTTGTGCTGCGTGGCATTTTTCGACTCTAAGTACTCTTTTAGCAAACACAATTCGGTGAACAGACATACACATAACACTTATTATACACATGTAGTACAGTAACGACACATCTTGAAAACAGAATGTTAAGTTTTACGTATTCTTATATATCAATAATAATTGCATCAGTTTATCTGAGAAGCCTGGAAGGCCACATATTAACTACATGAAGTTTATTCAAATCTTGGGATGTGCTTCTCTGTGATGTGAGTACTCTGAGTACCGTACTTTATGTGTAATCTCTTTGGCTATAGTGGAGCAACATTAACTCTAAGGGAAAACCCTGAGGCTGTCATAAGGCTCTTCTCAGTTTGGGCCTGTACACAAAAAAAAGCCTTAATCGTAAACGGTGAGGATGGGGCTGGTGCATGTATCATACACTAAAGTCTTGAATTAAAACAGAAGAGAGAAAGTAGTGTGGTAACCGTGACTGAGGTTGCCATATGTAAAGCTAGTCACTGACAACGCCACCTCCTGCTAAGGGGCAGGAGGAACCCGTGGGCCCTAAATGTAAGTCGTGGATTGATTTTAAAGCTTCCCTTAATCGGTTCAATTATGACAGAGGCATGAATTCCAAAAACATAACACAGCTTTATTTAACAAGTGTTTGGAAACCGTTTAAAATATCGATTCATGTAAAGTATAAAAATGGCAAATATAATTCAATACATAATATAAGTTACCCTCCTCAGTTGGGCAGGCCCGGTCCGCTGGGTTGCAGTGCCTGCTAATCGTGAGGGACAAAAACAAGAAAAGCCACACACCAAAACAACATAAGCATGCAATATTTAAACCACAATCTCTATGAAATAATAACAGTGAGATATTTAGCATACAGAAAAGAAAGTGTCACACCGTGCAGTCCCTACACTGAAGGCAGGCAGCGTTCCACCCGGGCCCAGGCCTACGCCGCAGAGGAGCGCAACCTACGACACAAACAATAAAATGATTATACTGCCATACACTGCACATGAAGAAAATGAACAAGAAAATACACAAGAAACACTATAGGACAGTGGCTGGCCTGCTCCTTTTGAAAAGGAAACAACATAACGTGTTAGTTGCCAGCCTCATTCACCAACTCAATATAAAATGAAAGAGTTAAAAACAAGGCATACTTCCACAGAGTAGATTTCCAACTCAGCTTAATCCTGCCGGGGAAATGGTCACTTAATATCCCGGGTAGCTGGGCCGGTTGTGTACATTAAGCTCTGTAAAACACCTAAATAAGTTGCTTAAAACATAATTAAAAACGTCGGTTTAAAAACGCCATTTAAAAGCAAATTACTCATAACAGACCCGGTCTTGTGCCTGTCGGGAGAGTTTCCCTCCGTCAATGGTAAACTCTCGTCTTGCACTCGCCCTAATAAAACCAAACTAAATGAGCCACTTGCATAAGTTAATTTAAAAGACCATAAAACCACCTTAAAACTGTTATTCCTACCTTTGTGAGAAGACCAGTGACAAGCAGCCAAGCAGCGTCTCCGGCGTCAGAAGTTGAACATTATTCAACTTCTGACGCCGGAGACGGCGGAGACGGACCGCTATGCTACCCACAATTCAGTTCGGCGAAAAAGCGAGGCAACGTGACGTCACCCCATTCAAAGTGAATGGGCAGATTGGAGTTGTCGACGCTGTCGACGCTGTAGTGTGGACGGGCCGTAAAAGTCCATCGTTCAAAAGCGTACTTAAAGAGCCTGTGACACGAGTTTCCCCCATCATCCAAACCCATCAATTTGAGTAAATATTGTCCCCTTGAAAACCGTTACTGAACTGATTTTGGATATTTGTACTTTGATAACCATTAATCCTTCAATGTTGACCATTTTCTGGATCTTCTCCGGATTCTTCAAGTCCCGCCAAATGATGGGTGACGTCATTGCGGGCACAGCGCTCCAGCTGCACCGTCCAGGATCCCAGCATCTGCATGTAAACCTTTATATATATACAGTCAGATGTAAACGCACGACGGCGCACACAGCAGCAAGCTCAGACAGCGAGGACAGGTTAATGTTGAACGTGTCTGAGAGCTCATATGAGGCTGAAGGATCGGTTTATGTTGTATCTGTTAGAAGTTTAGGAATGAGGTGCATCAATATGGGCGATCATATGGTCATGTAGCCAGTGGTGGAATGGGACTAAAAATCATCCCGGGACTCTCGACCGGCCCACTTCGGTACCGCTAGTACATTGTCAACGGGGGGAGCGGGGATGTAAAATACAAAAATAATGTATAATGTCTGTGTCTTTGACATTAGCGCTGCTAGCCACCTGTGCCCTGCACTACGAAGCCAGTTCAACAGACCCTGGATATGTTTGAGTAACAAACAAACTAACAAACGAGATCTCGCTAAGCGGTCCTACGACGCTGGTTATCAACTCGGTAAATCAAGCCAGGGTTTCTCTCTCCAGCTGAGAGCGCGTTCACGTCTAAGACACGCGTGGATCTGACTTTAATTACATTTGACTCGAGTGTTTCGTCAACATAATGTGTTAAATAATACTTCTGCATCCAGTCTGTGACACTGTGAGTGTTGCACGGCCAGATGAGGCTGGAGAAGCTGACTCAGATAAGGAAATATATGATATATTATGATATTATATGATCGATGATCTGATTGATGATGTAATATGAATGATAAGTGTGACACGTCGGCGTCTTCTCTGCATACGGCAGTTTAAACTGTATTTTCTTTATCCTGTAATATGACTTGAGAGATTTAAACTCCGCACACTGAGTGGATCTCTTTTCTATAGACGCCGGAGGCGGGCAGCGTCAGGTAAAAGAAGTTATTTAGCCTTCCCAAACCTGAGCCTCACGCGCCGCCTATGGGGGATGTGCTGGTGACTTATCCGACCGGCCCACTTCGGTACCGGCCCATCGGGATTGGTCCCGATGGCCAGTCCGCCACTGCACCCAGCCCACGTAAACTGTCAACGGGGGGAGCCTCGCTGCGGGGAAACGGTGGACCTAGTATCCCGATCGGAGTGGGAATAATAATAATAATAATAATCCGTGCATTTTATCCATTAATTTACCAACATTGTGGTAAAAAAACACACGTTTAATCCATGTTGGTGTACTCTACATCGGTTTGTTTTCTCATCAGGAAATGCAGACCGGCTCAAACAAACGATTGTTAATCATCATCCTCACGATCATTTAATGTATCATATGTTCGCCGAATTGACATGAAAGCACTAATAAATGTAGTTTCATCCACTTGAGTTTACAACCACAAAAATAATCGATATGTTTTTATATCACATCTGACAGGAGGAAATTCAGCAGCTCTCACTCCCGATTTGTAATCCTAATGTAATCATCATCTTCACCACGATCATTTATGTTTATGTCGCCGAATTGACATGAAAGCACTGACAAATATGAATATACTGTAGTCAACTTCATTAACACGTTATTAACGTGCCTAAACTCAGTAATTCACCATTTCTACGCATGACAACACACTTTGTCCGTGTTTGGCTCTCGAAGCGTTCCCGCATTGACGTCACTTCCGGCTTCCCCCAAAACTTCAAAATGAGTCGATGGAATTTCCCCGCGATGTTCGAAATTATTGATATTTAACGGAACGGTATCGCTTTTTCTTTTTTAAACTGACGGTTCGAGATGACTAGTAGCCCAATATTTCATTGCACAACAGTTGTTGGGATGCTGTCACAGGCTCTTTAAGTGAAGGTAAATGTTTCAGTATCAAAAGCACTTAAAGTAAAGTATATGATATCATTCTGCAAAACCACTCAATTCAGAAATATATATATATATAAATTGTGAGATTATCATTTTTAATGCATTAATAAAAGATGGAGGTTTGTAAAAATAGATATTCTTCTTTGTGACCCCTCAAAGTGCATTTATCCTTCACACATACGCAGAAGTTACCTGCTCGCTGGGAGTGATACACATTAACAAACACTGACACACCGCTGGCTACCGCTTCAGGAGCATCTTGGGTATCAATATCTTGCCCAATGAAACTTCAACAGGAGGACCACTCTACCTCCTCAGCCACATAACAGGTTTATACTATTTTGAATTAATAAAAAAACTAAAGATGTCAAAGGTACAATATGTGCTTCTGAATTGTCAAATAAAGTGCATTCAAATAGTAGGCCTACTTAAACATTTCTAAATTGAATGAATACAGAAGGCAGACACACGACACAAAAGTTAATATTAATAATATAACATCAGTCTTTATTTATGTTTGGAGGTGCTTGGTGTCAGCTTTACAGGTACATAGAGATGAGTTCATGTGACTTTGCTCCTTCAGTTATAATTACAGTTAAATGTCTATGTGATGGTCAGCCAATGAGATCGTCCCACAGCCTCGCAGCATGTGACGTTGTTGTGTGAAACCATGTGTGCTAAATTAGGTGAGACAACATCCCATCCACAGGGAAGAAACAGAGCTTTCAGATGACTGACCGCAGGAAACACACCGCAGGGAGAGAGGAGGAACACTGGAACACTTCTCTGTCCTCTGGAACGAAATGACAAAAGACATACTGTTCGTATTAAACTCATTCGCTTAATTATTGCTCATCTGATTTAATTATTTTATTTACTGATAGCAATGAATATATTTATTTTCATGTAATTATTATATTCAACATGTATTATTATTATTATTATTATATTTGTATCTCAGTTTATTATCTATTTTCTAAATATTGTTTTTTAATAATTAGTGAACCTTTTTAAATTATTTATGATATTCTATTCCTGTTTTGTGTTAATTGTATGCATATTTTCTCTTATAAAGCACAAATAAATTAGATTACTATTAATTATAATACTTTATTATAGTTTATTTTAACTGATAAAACCATATAAAGACAAACTTGAATCTGAGATAATACATCAAAAAATACAATGAGCGAACAATTATTGTAATATTTTCCAAGAAACAATTCATACAACATTAGAGTAATCAGCATCTAAGAATTTAATAACATACAAATTACAAAGTTGGTGAACTTTACAGGCAAAATACAGCTTACATGTTAATATTGGCGAGGAAGAATTCATTAAAACAGGTTTGTGAAGCAATAACACAGAGGGGATTTCTTGAGCTGCAGAGACCGTAAATCATGAAGATGTTTTCTTTTCATAAACGGCTGAGCAAAGATCAACCCAGAGAAAAACATAGGGCTGCTCAAGATAGATCGTTAGAACTTGAACACCACTCCATATGCAATGTGCAAAGAGTTAAAGAATATTAAAGAAAAAGGGAATACTGTATGTATGATTTAATATGGTTTTAAACAGCAGGGATTTAGAATCATCGCTCAGATCGTTTCCACAGGACAGAGATGCAGGTTCTGGGGAAATCTGACAACCAGTGGCGGCTGGTTGTCAGATTTCTCGCGAGAGTTTGCGAGTCACGTGGCTGAATGTTTACGTTTGACAGGCAGCCTTTCAGTTACGATCGTTATGTGTGGGCCACAGCAAATGATGGTGAGAAGCTAAACTATCTATTAAGTATGTCAATTACAGGGAGTGTGATTGTAACTGTGTGTGTGACTAGCTGGATGCAAACAGGTAAACGCTGTCTTTTGTTTCCCATGCTTGCTCTTCAAACAGCCGGGGACAGATACTATGTGCCCGTGATAAATAAACACACACACACACACATTATTGTATATAGTTGAGTTTTGACAGCATCCATCAAACTAGATTTGTTGCCTTAATGGTCTGTTTTCTAATATGTCTGTGTTTCTGAACCACGTCTATAATGTTCGTATTTAGTCTCCTGATTTCAAATGGGAATTCAATCATTTGAGTGTTCCCAAAGAACCGGTGTGCTGCAGTTTGTGTGGGCCTACTGTACTGTTGCACAGTTTACTGTAGAAACTATGTCCAGGACAAGGTGTTTGGAAGTGTTGGAAGATTCATAGCTAACCACACTGCAGATTATGGAGGCATTGATCAGTCTTCTCATACCTCTAACATCACCAGAAGTCATAAAAGGGGTCATTTCTCAAAATGTTCCCCGTGTGGTTTATTCACCATTACAATAGCCCCACCTAAAATAATTTCCACCAGCCGCCACAGCTGACAACGTATGTCAAAAAAAGCTTTAGATTAAGAAGGGGGGGGGGGGGGAGAAGGAACTCCTTCTACTTCTTTTAAAAGCATTATTGTGTTAAGACACTTACAAAGCCTTTTTGAATGTAGTCTTTGGATGCCAAACACTGCAGTGACGGAGGAGAGAGTGAAGACCAACACATCAGCTCAAGTTTCTTTCTTCTTTTAACCAGTGCATGGGTGCGGTGTCAGTGGGTTCCCTGGGGGTCCGATCAGTTGGGGTATTGAAGCTTGAAGTGGTCAGAGGAGCCTGGTGCTTCACCTGAGCCCCGCCGCCAGCTTCTCCATGGCTGCCTTGCGTTCCTCTGCTTTCTGCTGGGAGCGCCGCAGGACGTTCCTCAGCTCCTGCAGGTGGTCCAGCGTGCCCACCAGCTCGCCCTTCACTGTTTTCATCTGGCTCTCCAGCAGCTGTGTGTGGTGCAGCGAGCTCCTCCTGTGGCGCCGGCTGGAGCGCAGCTTCTCCTCCAGGTCCTCCACTGCAACCAAAAGACTGTTACCACAAGTACAAGGAAAACAACGGAAGCTGTGAATCTAATTAAATGTTTTAATACAAGTATGTGAAACAGATTTCACATACCTGTATTAGGTTAGTTGAAAGAAATAATATTAAAGGTCCCCTATTATACTGTTTTTCATCAATGTATTATAGGTCTCATATATATACAAAACATGTCTCTGAAGTGTTTGGCTCCAAACAGATCATTGTAGCATCCCATAATCCCCTCTGTTTCAGCCCTGTTTCAAAAGTGCTGATTCTCTGTCTGTTACTTTAGATGAAAATAAGGAGCCCCTCCCCACGCCCCTCTGAGAGAGATTTGGTTACAAAGAACTCAATGGTGTTCGAGGAGGAGATTCAGGTGATAAGGTGGGGGGGGTTACCTTGGTTGCTGATTGGCTAATGGTTACACAAGTTCATCGTTATGACATCACAAAGTGGCCAAAATCTGATCAACTCATTTTCAGACAGGTTTTTATAGAAATGGATCAGGACAAAAAGTGAGAGAATCTTTTTTCCTGAAACTTTCAGAATCTCTTTACACAGAGGGGACACATGTTTATAAAAGACATGACACGTGGATGTTGCATAATAGGTGATCTTTAAAGTCAACGTTTCAGCTTTATCAGTGCACCAGATAGAGATTTCAACACACATGAGCATTTAGTAGGATGTGGTACAGACCCATGTTCTCTTGTAAGTCCATGCTGTCTGAGCAGGTTTGAAATGAGCAGGATTCTGTCTTCCTGTCCAGCAGGTCCTTGGTCTGCTGCAGCATCTTCTCCATCTTGACCAGTTCAGCAGCCTTAGTGTCGCTGTCCCGGCGAATTTTCAATAACTCCCTCTGCCTCGGAGTCAACTCACTGTGAACATTACTCATGTTGAAGGTAAAAGCTCTGAACCTGTAAGTAAAACCAACGCAAGGCCATCTGCGACACAAGAGCCAACACGAGTCAGTGAGCTCGCGACACCAGGAGGACGCCTCTGACCCTGATTTCAACATCCAATAATATTCCACTCTGAGACAAACGCTTTCTCTTCTGAAATGCTGGTTTGTTTGCAAATGGACAGCCGGGGACTTTTGGCTTTTTATAGCTTCTTCTAACCTCAGCACATGTTTGAAAGTTCTCTGTAAACAGTGGATTCTCAGTACACACCATTACAATTGGCAAGTCATAAGACTGGCTTCACAAAGCCCTCCAGGAAAATGGATCATTTTTACACTTACTCGCAGGTCATAAAGTTCCTAAAGGCAGAAGATAGCAAGCGTGACCATTTGAAGGATTTAAAACAAAATAAACCGTCTTTATTTAAACATGTGTGTTAAAAGAATACATAACAGGAGCTAAAGAAAACTGTAAGCTATTCTCAAATTTACATTGGTGTTAACGTTTAGCATCTATAATTGTTTTTGTTGTATACAACAAAAACAATTCTGGACAGAGCAAAACATCTAATATCAAATACTAACAAGAGACAAAGAATGCTTTATTTTTATTTTTATTACTATTCATCATGTACCAAGAAACATATCAACCCTGTAATTGTGTTGCATTTATCAATAGTGGAAGAGCAGTCAGTATGTACTGTTTGCCAGTGACCTACTTAAAGAGTAACTTGAAGAATATGGAGCTCTGTACTGTACATGTCATGCAGATTCATTCTTAGAAAAAAGGACGTTTCATTGCGTATCATTTGTACTTCTCTAGCAGTGAAGATCTCCTGCCCCTCCAAACAAATCGTATCTGTTAAGATAAATGTTTTATTTAACTGTTTTTTTTTTGTTTTTTTAAGGAGGCACCCCAGAGCCAAGGGCAGGCCGAGCAGACCGCCTCCTCCCGCCGCAGGCAGGATCAAACTCTCGGTCCGGCAGCTTGTGAAACCTGCGTGCCGCGTATGTTCTGCATATCGAGCAGATCAGCTTGAATGGTGCCCCTCTAAGAAATACATTGAGAAACAGCTGATTTTGACACACACATACATGTTCATTGAGTAAAACAGTATCAGTGTCTTATTTTATATTCATCACAGTGAATGCTGAACTTGCCGGATCATATACTGTAGTTGAAAGTACACAATGAAACACTGGCGTGCTTGTATCAAATCAATACATCCCATACATCATTGGAACAGGAAGAATCTAAGCTACAACACTAACTCCAGTAAACACAGCCTACATGGCAAGCATTTTTATAATATACAGTAATGTACAGTAAACACTATCTTTGAACTTACTGCAAAGTTATAACATGAAATTCACCCCTGGTGTCATTCTGTCTGCCACCCCTTGATTTTACTTGCTCTGACTGTTCAAATGAGATGTCAACCATCAAAATGGGATAAGGGGTTCCAGAAATATCAATAGCCAATTTTGTCCGAAAATAGTATGGGAAAGGGGGGTATGACCGAACGCAAGAGAAGGGTTAACTTAACTTAGGTCATTGCAAATAGAACTTGTTATACAGAAGATGTTGTAGGAATTATTTTATAAGATACAAATATTTTCATTTAGCAAACATGCTGTAATTATTAGTCTTATATTCATATTTCTAACATCACATTATGTTATGTTATTGTTATTTGGTTTTTATTTGTGCTTTTGTCGTTGTGAAGGAAATACTGTATTGAGTTGGTTTCTTCTGTTTTGGAAGCCTTGTATATCTTTTTGGTCTTGTTAGAAATACCCCATAGTAAAACTGTGTTCTAGCAGCAGTTCAAGAAGCTTAGTTTGCTGTCTGGCTGCTACATGTATTAAGATGGTTTGCTCTATCACAATTTACACTATATAAACATCTGTGTATTGTTCTTCTCAGTGGCGTTTTCTCCCGGAGGCCAAGGCTGTTTTTTCGGATTATAGTTATAATTTAAATAAAAACACATAATTCTCCTTTGCTGTGTGTTGCTGCCGGCCCGTCTCTCCCCCATTCTCATTGAGTATTTTACAAAGATGTTATGGTGAAACAGTAGATTGCACTCTCTGTTGCGAGAGGAGGCCAGCCGAATCTGGCTTCCCTTAGTGAAAAAAAATGGAGGGATTGACCAATCAGATGAGGCCCACGTGATGCCCCTGCCAACCTGTGATTGGTCAGGGCCATGCCAAGGGAAGCCAGCCGCCTCTTGCTTCCCTTCAGAGGTGGCTGGCGGCTGGCGATTTGATTGGACACTGCCATCAAATCACATCAACATCAGTTTTAATACTGTAACTGTCATCACCGCCGTTAGAAATTATCAAGCAAATGAAGCATTATGGAGGGTGGAGATTTGGCGTACTTAATCAAACATAACTTTACTAAACTTCCGCTACAGCAGCAACTAAAAATTAAATCAGATGACAGGCCAATGCCCGCACTCGAGCTGTGTGTACACAGAGGAAAAAGGGAGAGAATCGGACGTTCAATGAGGACAATTATGTCCGCACGGAGTGGCTAACTGGAAGCGCTAAACTTCAGCGTCTATTTTGCTGGCCATGTCTTCTTTTTGACAAGGATTCGTGCTCCCTGAACAATCCTTGGGCAACTTCAGGATTCATCGACCTTGCCAACCTGTCACGGGCAATTAAGAGGTACGGTAAATCCAAAAATAACATAGATAGTGTTATTGTCTGCATACATTAATAAGTACAATGCTTAAATTAATAAGGAGAGAGTTTCAGCTGGAGTGTGCGTGCGGAACTTTCGGTTAGATAACAGGCGTGTGCAAGTCTTGCATCTGTGTGATACAAATGTGTGTAAAATGATACCGGGCGCTGTAATCACTCATCTGGTTACGTTATTGACCACCCCAATGTCTAGGAATCCAAACTAGTATTATTAGAATCACTGTTTTGTAAGCTAAACATATAACTAGCTAAATATGGGTCAAGCTAGCAATCAGGCAGGTTCACAGGGGGTGAAAACATGACTGGTGGTCGTAACACGGACCACCTGGGACAGTTGTACCATGGCACATTTACAATGATGGCTCATTTGCTCGAATGATCAATATTGTTGATTGGTGTGCATTGTCCCTGTAAAAATAAACAGAATAAAATACTGTACGTAAAGTGTGTGCGTGTGTTTACAGTATGCCAAATATCAGAAAGAGGAAGACAGACAGGGGAGTGCCACTTCCCCTGCTGCAGAGGGCCTCAAATGAAGTTCAGGAGGGCAAATTGGTCAGAGCAGTGGCAAAGTCCCGTGATATATGCCATGTCACCCTGTACCGGTTCCATAACAAGAGGCTGAGGTTGGAGAGTCAGGGATCAAAATCACCCCAAAGAGTAGGCTACTGGACACCCAAGAAAGTGTTCTCAACAGAGCAAGAGATGCTTTTGAGAGACTACCTGATGGAGGCAGCTGATTTATAAGGTCTCAGCTCAAAGGAGGTAGGTCTACATAATTAAGGTAGAATAGGCTATATATACAGATGGAAGTGACTTTTACACCTGCCACAACGGTGAATCAGATTAATTCCATCTGGTGTTCTGTTTTAAGTTATGTTCATTGTTTGTTGGTGGATGTGTGAAACCCCATTCAAATCTTGTTGCCTTAGAATTAGACAGCTTTCCCTCTTTTTTGTCATGTAGTGGGAAAAAAGGTAACCGTTATTAGCATGTTACAACCGTCCCTGCTGGCATGTGTTACAACCGTCCCTGGCATACAACCGTCCCTGTAACAGTTGAGTTTAAAAATAAATAAATACATTTTCCAACCTGTACTTATTTCATAGAAACATCTTAAATACATTGTTTCAGTAGTTGACACATTGAAAATGTATAATATAGCAAAATGGTTATCCTAGTGTAAATGTTTTTTTACTTATTGGGGAAAGCCCAAAAAGTGCTGTCCCTGGTCTCCCCTATTGTACGACTTGGTAATTTTTGAATGTTGATATGTATTCGCTCATAGCCTACTGTGCCTTTCACGCAGACAATAAAAGTGAATTTTTATTTGCATTAAAAACGTGTTTTCAAACCCTTCTGTTCAAAGTTGATATTTTGTTTCTTAAAAGATTAAATCATTAAAAACATGCTGTTTGCGACTTCCGGTTGACTGCGGGAACGAAATGGCTGTGTGAGTCTTGAGCTCCCTGACAACATCCCACTATTATTACACATTTAAGTCATTTCACGCCGAATTATCTGTTGGAAAGCTATAAGAATGCCGGAGGCAAAGGGAAAATCGACTAAAACGCTGAAAGATGAAGATATTAAATTCATCGCCGAAGTGGTGAGGACCTTGCTACGTGAGGAGCTAGATGCTAGCCTCGATCGAGTAGCTAACAAAATTGATGCTGTGCACTCAGAGCTAGCAACTGTAACTACAAGGATTACTTCAGCTGGATGCTTTGAAAAATAGCACTAAGAAAGATTCTACCGTCCTTTCCACCGTTTCTGAAAAGATGCTGGGTTTCGAACAGAAGATGGCGGATCTTGAGGACCGTAATAGGAGGTGCAACATTTGGGTTTATGGTCTACACGAGGACGCGGAGGGTGATGCCCCGGTGCAGATCCTGGAACGCATGATACCCACTTGGTTCCCCGCTCTGAAGCAACTTAAACCTGAAATAGAGCGTGCCCACAGAATCTTCTGCGGCGGTCCCCCTACGGAGGGAGAACTACCCCGGGCTTTTATCTTCTGCTGTCTACGCTTCTCCACACGCCAAGCTATCCTCCGTGAGGCGAGGAAACACCCCCCTTCAATCGGCAACAGAGCTCTCCGCTTCGCTGCTGACTTCAGCAATTATACAGCTAAACGCCGAAGAGCATTCTCACGGGCTATGGCTTTGGCACGGGAAAAGGGAACTGATGCTTTCCTGATTCACCCTGCCACTCAAGATTAGAATGGGTTACTTTTTATGCGGAACCCCTCAACGCCTACAACTCGTCTGCTTAGTGTAATAGAGGAATTTGGCAACCTATCAGGTTTTAAGATTAATTGGCCCAAGTCTGCCTTTTTGCCTCTCAACGACGCTGCCAAATCAAGGCAAGGCAAGGCAAGGCAAGGCAAGTTTATTTATATAGCACTTTTCAACGCAAGGCAATTCAAAGTGCTTTACAAAAAAAAAATGAAAGACATTAAGCATTAAAAAAGAAAAGCTAATAAAATAAACATTAAGGAAAAATACATGGATAAAAGTTACAGTGCAGTCTAAAATATGAATAGTTCAATTAAACATTACAAGAAAAAGTACATGGATAAAAGTTACAGTGCAGTTTAAGATATGAATAGTTCAATTAAAAGCAGCGACAAAAAGAAAAGTCTTCAGCCTGGATTTAAAAGTAGTAAGAGTTGCAGCGGACCTGCAGGTTTCTGGGAGTTTGTTCCAGATATTTGGAGCATAATAACTGAACGCTGCTTCTCCATGTTTAGTTCTGACTCTGGGGACAGAAAGCTGACCAGTCCCTGAAGACCTGAGAGATCTGGATGGTTCATAATTTAGCAGGAGGTCAGACATGTATTTTGGGCCCAAACCATTCAGTGCTTTATAAACCAGCAGCAGTATTTTGAAATCTATTCTTTGACACACAGGAAGCCAGTGTAAAGACTTCAGAACAGGAGTGATGTGATCCACTTTCTTAGTGTTAGTGAGGACTCGAGCAGCGGCGTTCTGAATCAGCTGCAGCTTTCTAATAGATTTTTTAGTGAGACCTGTGAAGACACCATTGCAGTAGTCGAATCTACTGAAGATAAAGGCATGGACAAGTTTTTCCAAATCCTGCTGTGACATTAGTCTTTTAATCCTAGATATATTCTTTAGGTGATAGTAGGCTGATTTAGTAACTGTTTTAATGTGACTGTTGAAACTCAGGTCAGAGTCCATGACTACACCTAGATTTCTGGCTTTATCTGTTGGTTTGAACATTGCAGGCTGAAGCTCAGCGCTAAGTTTTATACGTTCTGCCTTGGCTCCAAAAACCATTACCTCAGTTTTATCTTTGTTTAATTGGAGCAAGTTCTGACACATCCAGTCATTGATTTGTTGAAATCAGCTGTTCTCCCTGCAAACATTCCTGTGGTAGAACATTTCAAATATCTTGGTGTTGAAATATTCCCTAACCTTAACGAGACTATACATAATAATTATACAGTGTGAGAAAATTGAAGTAACTTGATACCGCGAAAAGTTTAATACAGCGTATTTTTGGTATATTCATTTTAATGTCCCCTGATATATAAGAAGTGTGTTTTTATATATTCATGTGTGTACTTAATTACTTTGTATTTAATAGTAGCAGTTTATATGAGTAAAAAGCTGGAGATATGAGGAGTGAAAACTTCCCTGTCAGGAGAAGTGGAGGGGACAGAGAAGAAATATCCTTATATAGACATGTGCTATAGACAGGGCCGGCCCTCGGCATAGGCAGTATAGGCGAATGCTAAGGGCACATCAACCCATAGGGGGCGCCGAAAATTGGGGAGAAAAAAGAAAAGTTAGAATTTTTTTTTCATTTAATTTTATTTCATAACAACACAATTTTCCGATTATGGATCAACAAAGTACATCTTATTATCTTATACTAACAGAACTACGCCTATATTGTGTCAAGTTGAACTGCCCCAGCCCCAGTAAAAACCATGGGTTTATGTGAAATTGTTCTTTTTTTGAAATAATGGTTTTAGTGTGCAATTATAGGTTTTAATTTTATATTTGTGTTAATTTAAAATAAATCAAACTCCCAAAAAACGTACACAGCTTGTGTGTGCTTTTATTAACATTGGAATTTACTGTGTAAGCGCCCGCGGGGGGAGAGCTTTAGAGAGCTCTCTCCTGAAAGACTGCGAGGCTCTGATAACCTCAGCTCAGTGAGGCAAAGGCACACCTTTATATGATCATTATAGTTATAAACAAATAAGAGAACAGGTGAAAAACAGGTATAAAATACTATATGACAGTACAAAAAAGTTGTTATTAATAAACAAGAATACAGTTTGAAAGGTGAGTGATTTGTAAAATATCCATAAAGAAAAAGAAAATCTACTTACAGTTCTGTTTCATCTGGGTGTTGAGAGATGTATCCATAGATTTCCTAATGTTGCCCTCAAAGTGCACCAGATTGATGCTTTTAACTTCAATATTACACAATATACACCACAACCATGCACGCGTGAGTCATAGTAAGTGTAAGTGTCTGCAGTTGTGGGGGGGGGGGGGGGGGGCGCCAGCTAAAATCTTGCCTAGGGCAGCAAATTGGTCAGGGCCGGCCCTGGCTATAGACAGCAGAGAGTAGAATGTGTGTGTGTTGCAGTAGCCATAGGCTGTATAATAACTGCTCAATTATACTGGTGCTTGTGTTTTTAGTGATTTCTTTCTGTTTTATTCTTTCAGGTTGTGAGTACTAAATTGCCACAACATTGTGAAGTAGTTGGCTTAAATGTGTCTAAATCTGTGTGAAATAAGGAGCAGGTTTGCATGACAGGAGACTAAAGATGTGGGGAGAGGAGACATTCTGCCAAATAGCTGGATCGATACATGTCTAAAATATATGTGTGTTTAATTACTTTGTATCAATAATAATAGTCTGTGTAACAAGGAAGTTGGAAATATGAAGAGTAAAACCATTGTATTTGGAGTAAGATGTGAGCAGGGGAATTTCCTTATTTGAAGATAAGCTCAGATCTCTAAAATGAGTGTGCGTGACACATCCTAAGGAAAAATGAGTGTGCGTTCTCTATAGATGCTGATATTCTACTATTTCACTGCTTGAGAGCAGAGGTAATGTTTTCCTCGTTATTATTGATATTAAGGTAACTCATATGTATTGCTGTATTAGTCAACTATAAACAAACTATATCTTGGACATATCTTTAAGATACCAAAGGTATGTGAAACTGTGTGTATATTGAACTAATAGGAGAGGGGGCCACAGAGAGGGAAGTCTCTGCAAAATATGTGGGTGTGTGGAGGTTTCCACAAAATGACGAGCTTGTTATAATGGAAGGTTCGTGCGGGACACCCAATGCGTCTGTTTTACCTTAAATGGTAAAAGACTCTTCCTCGGCTGGCTCGCGCTGATGCGCTACGACACGCCATCTTTTGCATCTCCCAATGAGATGACCTGAAAGGAGGAGCATCTGACCCAGCTCCTCCTGTTTTGTTTTTGTATGTAAGCCTGTTCTGTCTTTGGTTCGTTCTCTCTTCCTCCTTCTGACAAGACAAAGTAAGTTAGATCTCCCGGCGGGAGGAACAAGAGCCGAGGTAATCCGGATTACTTCGTGATGTTGTGTTATTGTATCTTTTTGCCATTAAATCAGCATATTTGTTATAACCGTACCTTGGTTGCTTTGAATTCTTCCTCTGTTAATCTGACCCATTCACCAAACGAACACGCGGAGCCGAAGGTGGGCCTTAAACCACTCAAACTCCAACAACAGACACGTACAACAAGGTTCTCCAGGACCTCAATAGGTGGTCGAGCCAGCCCAACTCACTACAAGCCAGAGCTTCAATAATTAAAATGAATATACTGCCTAGAATTAATTTAATCAGTTCAATGCTTCCTTTATCGCCCCCCAATGGTCATTGGCATAAACTACAGTCAGCTATTTCAAAATGTATTTGTAACAACAAGCGGCCTAGACTGCAAATGTCCACTACTCAACGGAGGAGGCTTGATGGGGGGCTGGCAGTACCACATTTTCAATTGTATTTCTGGTCCTTTTCATTAAGACTTTTGATTTATTGGTTTGACCCCCAAGCTGTGGTTTCATGGCGGGCTTTAGAAGAGAAGTTAGTCTCCCCATGGAGACTTCAGTACATCATTTACACAAACATATCTATCAAACAATGTCAGCTTAGGTTTGGCCCTCTGATTACTCATGTAATTCAGACTTGGCAAAATGCACAGAAAGTATGCGCTATTCAATGCCCCTGGCATTTCAATTCACCAATATTTAATAACAACCAATTACTCATAGGGCGGAGGCCTATTAATTATTCCCAATGGGGGAGGAAGGGTCTTCACACCTTGGGAGATATTTAAAGTGACAGTGGAGCCCTTCCATCCCTCCAACTGCCTCTTCACCCTCCTGCCTTCAGGGAGGAGGTTCCGCAGCCTGAGGTCGAGCACAACCAGACTGAACAGCTTCGTCCACCAGGCTGTCAGGAGGCTGAACTCTCTCCCTTCTCTCCCCTCCCTCCCCACTGGACTATAACTCCCCACACACTCAGACACTCAATTCCAGCACCAGACACTTGTTTACACTGCTATGGACAATCTTGCACTAATGTACATTCCCTAAGATATTGAAGTGACTGTTATTTTGTATATATTGATTGTTGTGTTTTATCTTAATGCATATACATGTTTCTGTTGGTTGTATATATATAGGATATACATATTTTATACATATTTTTATATTTGTATTATTGTATTTTTGTATTCGGGATTGTTGCAAACGTTATTTTGATCTCTCTGTCTGTACACACAAACTGAAAGATTGACATTAAAGTTGACTTTGACTTGACTTTTGACTTAATACCTTTAGTTACTTCACAGATGTGGATGAATGATGTGAAATATAATCAAGTGTTAAATCAGACTTTAGTTCCACCTGGAGTAAATCCACAAACTACCCTGCAGTATACAGAGTCATTCAAACTAGCTGCACCTTAACCAGCTTTGAGAACACTTTCATGATCAATCATTATAAAACATATCATATATATTATTCTGAAGTGGACCAATCTGCACAACGACTACTTTTACTGTTGCTACTTTCACTATATATGATAATACTTTTGTACTTTTACTTGAGTAACATTTAGAATGCAGGACCTTTACTTGTAACAGAGTATTCCTACACTCTGGTACTTCTACTTTTACTGAAGTACAGGATCTGGTGGGGGGAGTACTACCCCCCTCTGCACACTGCCTGTTCCCAGTCTCTCCCAGGTCCCTGGCTCATGATCCCTCTGCTTCCTTTTACTTCCAGGCTTGTCTTTTGCTGTTTGGGTTCTGGCATTGTGTGGGCACATCATGCAGGCCATGCCTTGAGGTGTGAGCTGATGCATATAATATGTGGTATCAATAGAGACTCTGTTGTGCATATTTAAAAAAAGATTCAGAGTGTTTTGTACTTTTTCAGAGTCACGCATGCAGTCAACAGTTTCCAATTCTTCATCAAAATGTTTGAAAGAGCATATTATTGGTTGTCCCTTATCAAATATATCTGCTGCCTCTTTGTCATACTGAATTCAGCTTAGTTTAGCTTTATCTCATCCCTGACAAAGTGGTGTCACGGCCAAGCTTGATTCAGGTAGCAATAGAGAAGCTGGCTATTGTAACAAATAGACAAAATATAGTAGCTCCAGCTGGTGTCGTGGCTCCGTATTCCTTATTCACTGAATGTAAATGTAGCCTGCAGATTAGATGTCATTGAACATTACCAAACATATGCTGTATTATTGCAGTGGTACCACTCTTTACATTGAACTATCATTTATAACAACCCTTCATTACTCAATACGTTTCTATAGAGCCATGAAGTGAATATTTAAAGGGATACTTTCACATTTTGGGAAAAAAAGACAAAACAAATATATATATTGCAATAAGATATAAACATTTAAAATGAAAAAACAAATAACAGTTTATCGTTTGTGTCCGATTGTGTTGTAGCATTATTTCTACCATTGTCGCTGCATTTGATCTTGTTTTGCATAATACTTTTAACTTTTTGTATAGTACATATTGCATATTTTCTGTGTGGCTTTTCACGACTTCTGTAGCTCTTCCTACTCCTGCCTCTTTCTCCACCTCATTCCTCAGCTGGACAACATGCACAAACAGAAGCAAAGGCATTTTATCATTTAAAAGTGTAAACCCTTATGAAACTTTGGATTACAACCTGCATCAGAGAATAATCAGAATCAGACATGCTTGCAGTATCTTTT
Source organism: Pseudochaenichthys georgianus (assembly GCF_902827115.2). Lineage (NCBI taxonomy): Eukaryota > Metazoa > Chordata > Actinopteri > Perciformes > Channichthyidae > Pseudochaenichthys > Pseudochaenichthys georgianus. The sequence goes on from NC_047506.1 coordinate 41,130,793, forward strand.
GATGTAAACAGACTTCAATTAGTAACCTGAGAGTGAATTACATTCCAAAACAGGAAAAACCATGTTATCAAACATATCAGTAACATTTCACCTATCCACAGTCCTTAGTTTACTTACTTCATCAGGCAATGCCACTTTGAAGCATTGGAATTGAGATTTTACCTTCAGGGTGCTCCAGTTTGCCATAATAGGCTGCTTTGTTACAAATATGATACACTTCTCTACAATGAAGCGATTGTGTTCCAGGAATACATGCACATGATCAAAAAGTGCATTTAGCATTGATAATATTTGACCCAACATGGGGCTGCTGCAGTGTGTGCTGCTGCTCAGGGACGCTAATGGTTCCCGGGCAATGGCCCGTTTTGGCTGACCTGCCCATCTGGAGAGAGCAAGAGTTTTTTTCTTTTTATGTTGTGGCTGAATCAACATGATAAGCCCACAATTAGTTTGTCAGCGCTGTCATCTTCCCCCAGTCACGTGACTTTGTTTACAATCTGACAGCTGAAAGCAAAGGAAAGCCCTCCGAGTCCGGCCTCATGGCCATCATACCAAATGCCTGCCCAGGTCAATCCGTCCCTGGAAATGTCCCCGTTTTTAAGTATGCTTTAAAAACACATAGCAATTAGCAAGGTAAAATAAAATGTATGTTTCAATGGCGTGGTGCTTGTTCGCAGCAATACAATTATTGTAGCCTTAGCAGCTTAATTCTTCTTCTACTACTTATTCCTCTCCTTCTTCGCCTATGTAATTGCGTGCGAAATGTTGAATGAAGAACTCGTTTCAGTGAACTCATTCCGCATTAGTGATGTGTCGCGAGCGAGCCGATTCTTTTGAACGGCTCTTTGGTACGAACGAGGGGAACCGAGTCGTACTTGGTGAGAGCCGTTCTTGTTATCGTTCTATCGTTGTTCCGCACTCACAGCCTGCCAAAATACACTCGCCTTCTAAAAAGCTTGATTTTATTCCCCAAACGTATTCTGTGAAGATCCGCCCCTACTCTGATTGGTAGGTTTCAGCACGAAGAGTGAGATGGGGTGGGTCTTAACGGAATACGCGAGAGAGAGAATTTATAACAACGCAGCAGCATTTGCATGCACTTCAACCAAAACCCAGGCAGTGATAAAGCGCACCATTTTATCCTTTAAAGCAGGGTCAACAAATAATCTCCATCGCCACTTAAAAACACAGTATCAAGTGTTGCGTGAATTTCATTCAAGGCAAGTCAACTTTATTTACTTAACACATACAGAGGGTAAATTCAAAGTACTACATTCACTGACATGAATGTGATAGATATGGCGCCACCTTGTGTCATGTTTACAATGCAGATTATTGACATTAGGTCTGGCAATACAGTCCATCATTATCCTGGTGATTATTTCGCAGATAAACCATGGATGTATAATAAGAATACGAAACGAGATAAACCTAGTAACCCCACCCCCTTTAAAAAAAACGGCTCTTTTGAACGGCTCTTTGAAAGGAACAGAGCCATACGATCTGGCTCCCTTCAAAGCAGGGGCGGATCTAGACAAATATTCATGGGGTGGCAAGACGGTGGCAGGAGATTTTGAGGGGTGGCATCCCCTGGCAAAAGTATATGCTGATTTAATCGCAGTCATATCAATCAATGTTAACTCGGAAAGCTACAATATTAATATTTTAACTCAATAACATTAGGTGACATTACTGTGGCATATCAGTAAAGCCTTAAATGGAAATATATGAGGTGGCAGACATAATTGAATGAATTTTAACTGAACAATAACTGAATGCATTTGTTTCACTCTTAGACCAGCAGGGGTACCAAATCTATGCAGACTGCTGCAATAAGTACATGAATTAACTGTCTCATCGATGTTTGTCTGAATGAATATGATAATATTAACAATCATATTATTTTTTCATATTATCATTTTCTGTGCTGCAGCACCTCTTTTCACCCTCTGTCTGAAACAAGAGCCCAGTCTGCTCTGATTGGTTAGCTGGCCGGCTCTGTTGTGATTGGTCAACCGCTTAGAGATGTCGCACCCATTAGCCTATCACGTACAATGTGTTAGAGAGCTAGGCAATAGAAGCATGAGTGTTACATAGTGATGTCAGTATATTACTGAAGTAAACCAAATAGTCAGCGGGGGGGGGGGGGGGTTTGGAGGGTGGAACCAGGGGACTGTCCAGAACCGGCTTGATTCGGCTGACGTGGAACGTTGGATGAACCCGTAGTGACCTGGGCAGACGGAGACGGACAGATACAGGATTGATTATTTTAGTGACAGGAAATGGACCCACAAACCTTGGAGCGAGCTTCTTTGACAAGACCCTGAGTGACAACCACACCCGCTGCCCCGGTCTGTATGTAGGTGCCGCCCGCCGCCGTTGATCCGCCACCGTCTTCATCCGAGCCGAATTCCTCAGGAGGACACGACGAGCTGCAGCCCAGACACGGTGGCATCTTCTGACTAAGGCATGAGCAGATGGCACCACCACCTCCTTCTCAGTTTCTGAGAATAGAGGAGGCTGATAGCCAAAGACACAGTGAAAGGGAGACAGACCGGTAGCAGAGGTGGGCAAAGAGTTGCGTGCATACTCCACCCATGTCAGATGCTCGCTCCAGGTTCTGAGAAACCAGGCAGCGCAGGCACGTCTCCATCTCCTGATTCAGCCGTTCCGTCTGTCCGTTGGACTGGGGATGATAACCTGAGGTGAGGCTGACGGACGCTCCCAGGAGGGTGCAAAACTCCTTCCAGAACCTGGAGGAAAACTGAGGACCTCGATCAGACACAATGTCTCAGGGAATACCATGAATACGGACAACATGAGTCAATAACGCCTGAGCAGTCTCTTTAGCTGCCGGCAACTTTGGCATGGCAAAAAAATGGACCATCTTAGAGAACCTGTCCACTACAGTGAGGACAGTGGTGTTACCCTTGGATGGAGGAAGACCCGTGACAAAATCCAACAAAATGTCAGACCAGGGCCTGCTGGGAACGGGGAGAGGCTGCAGCAGTCCCATCTGTGATTTTGATGACGTCTTGTTCCTGGCACAAACTACACAGGCAGCCACATATTCGGAGACATCCTTAACCAAGGAAGGCCACCAAAACCTCTGTCGAACGACGAATATGGTCCGCTTGACCCCTGGATGACAAGTGAGCAATAATGTGTGAGACCAATGAATAACCTGTGACCGCATGGATTCAGGCAGGAATAGCCTGTCCAATGGACAGCCACTAGGTTTCGGCCCCTCACCATTGACACGTTTCACCTGATCTACTATAGGCCATGTCACCACCCCAACCACACGGGAGAGTGGAAGGATCCTTGGCCATGGGCTCTGGGTCATGGAGGCGTGAGAGGACGTCAGGTTTGCCATTCTTGGACCGAGGTCTGAAAGACAATGTAAAGTCAAAACGGTTGAAACAAAAGTTGCCACCGGGCTTGGCGTGAGTTCAACCTCTTAGCTTTGCGGATGTATTGAAGGTTCTTGTGGTCGGTCCAAACCAAGAACGGCTGTGGCGCCCCCTCAAGCCAGTGCCTCCACTCCTCCAGAGCCATCTTGACTGCCAACAGCTCTCGGTTTCCGACGTTGTAGTTTCTCTCTGCGGGAGATAGTTTGCGAGACAAAAAGGCACAAGGATGCATCTTATGATCCCCAGCCGCTCTCTGTGAGAGAATGGCCTCCACCCCATCATTGGAGGCATCCACCTCCACAACAAACTGTCGTTGAGGATCAGGAACAGTCAGTAAGGGAGCTGTGGTAAACCTTCTTTTTAACTCATTAAAAGCCTCCTCTGCCCTGAGGCCCCACACAAAGTTAACCCCTGGTGATGTCAGTGCATGAAGGGGAGCAGCAACAGAGCTAAAGTTCCTAATAAATCGTCTGTAGAAGTTACCAAACCCCAAAAACTGCTGTACCTTCTTCCTATTGGTGGGGGTGGCCCAGTCTGCCACGGCACTGACCTTTGCAGGGTCCATCAGGATTTGTCCAGGAGAAATGATGAACCCCAGGAATGAGACAGTTGATGCATGGAATTCACACTTCTCTGCTTTTACAAACAGGTGATTATCCAGTAGGCGATGTAGTACTTGGTGGACATGTTGCACATGAGTCTCCTTATCAGGAGAGAAGATTAAAATGTCATCCAAATACACAAAGACAAACACGTTCAAAAACTCCCTGAGTACATCATTGACCAGCGCCTGGAAAACTGCTGGGGCGTTAGTTAACCCGAAAGGCATTACGAGGTACTCGTAATGTCCTGTTGGGGTATTAAATCCAGTTTTCCACTCATCCCCCTCCCTTATTCTTACCAGATGATAAGCATTGCGTAAATCCAGTTTTGTGAACACTTTAGCGTTCTGCAATAGGTCAAAAGCAGACTCAATGAGAGGGAGGGGGTATCTGTTTTTTACCGTGATGTCATTCAGTGGACTGTAATCGATGCAGGGACGGAGAGAACCATCTTTTTTCTTCACAAAGAAGAAGCCCGCTCCGGCAGGAGAGGAAGACGGTCGGACGAGTCCTGCCTTGAGTGAGGTGTCGATGTAATCCTTCATGGACCCCTATTTTGGAGCTGACAGGGAGTACAGACGGCCCTTGGGAATCGTGGATCCTGGCAACAAGTCTATAGCACAATCATAAGGCCGATGGGGTGGTAGTGCACTCGCCCTAGCTTTACTAAAGACTTCCTTTAGATCATGATAACATGTGGGGACCTTTGATACATCAGGGTAATCAGAAAAATAGTCAGAAAGAGGTTCGTTGTGACAGTCTGCTTTAGAAGTGGAGATCTTCCTCAGTATCAACTTACGCTGATCGTGTACTTCTGTTTACACAACATTCCCCACTCTTGTACTTTCCCTGACCACCAATCAATGACAGGATTGTGCAAAAGTAAACAAGGGTAACCTAAAATGATCGGGTGTTGAGCTGATTTAAACACATGAAAAACTATGTTCTCAACATGAGTGTCATTCTTACAGGTGTGGTGCAATGAGTCACTGTGAATAGTAGGCCCCCATCCAACGCGTTCGCTTTTAACGGTGAAGGTAATGGCGTCAACGTCAGGTTAAGCCTAAGAGCTAGCTCTTTATCCAAAAAACTCTCATCGGCTCCAGAATCTACAAGTGCCCCCTGTTCAATAACCTGATTACCTTCACATAGCATAACTTGAGTTAATGTGCTTCGAGGGAAGTCAAAAAAGTCAGATTGGCTCACCAGTGTCTTCCCTTCCCTGAGCCTGTTCTTTTACTGGACACATGGCTTGTTGATGACCCTGTTGACCGCAGTAGAAACATCTTGCCTCCACTAGGCGGCGACGTCGTTCCTCCGGTGAGATTCTGGCCCTGCCGAGCTGCATCGGCTCCTCCGAGTCAATGGGGGGCGCTGTGGCCTCTGAAGCAGGTGACGAGCCGAATGATGTCCTCCGGACAGGATGAACAGCTGTTGAGAACCCTCTGGTTCCGCTGGACGAAACGTCTTCTTTCTTTCTCTATCTCTCGCACAGATGCGATTTTCAATCTTAATAGCAGCTGCTACCATACTTTCTAAGTCTGTGGGAGGATCCATAAGCAATAAATGATCCTTAATTTTCTCTGATAGTCCGTTCCGAAATATGTCCCTTAACGCTGAATCATTCCAATAGCAATCAATAGCCATAGTGCGGAACTCAATCGCATAATCCGCCACTCGGCGTTGATTTTGCTGAATGTATCTCAAATTCTGTGCGCTCTCTTACAGCTCGTGTGTGATGTGCAAACACTCTCTTAAACGAGTGGATGAACTGAGAGACAGAGTTGCAAGTTGCAGAATTGTTCTCCCACTCCCCGTAGCCCATGCAGCCGCACGGCCGGACAGATGAGAAAGGATAAATGCAATCTGAGCATAATCAGAGCTATATATGTAGGGCATTAACTTAAAGTGTAGATCGCACTGAGTCAGGAAGGATCTACAGTCATTGAATCTCCGGAAAACTTATCTGGAGGGCCCAAGCGAGGCAACGGGACAGCATGAGATCCAGGAAGCCGCGCCGCTGTAGTAGGAGGGGCTGCCAGCTGTTGAGGATGAGCCGCAGCATCAGGTAATGCCGGAGCAGTGGCACCGACATCCAGGCGTGCCAGCACACGATGCACCGCCTCCGCCATGTCGCTGATTTGGGTGTTGACCGAGGCTTGGAGTCCATGTTGCTGCTCCGCCAGGTCCCTCACTGCCTGGTGTATGACAGAGAACCTCTCCTCATGATGGTGTGTAGACGTTCGCCCTGAAGTCCTATCGCTGTTTTAACTGGTTCTGCATCTGCTAATTCCATGTTTTGGCCAGATTGTACTGTTAGGGCTGTACAAGGGCGTGGAATCAAATGCACGACGCAGAGACAAACAAAGTATCAAAATAAAGTGTTTTAATGTAGACAGGTCATAACACACTGAATACATAAAGCAACAAAACAAAAACTACAAATACACTAATCTAACTCTATGGACGATAACTCTATGGACAATGACAAAAGGATCTTACGCTGGAAGGCTTGGAACACTCAAGACAATCTGGCAACGAGACAGGGGAAGACGAGAACTATATATACTAGACAGACCAGGGGAAGACAATTAGACAATCACAACCGTGGGAAAACAGACAAGGCAGGAAACGTACTTTAGACACATGAGGGTAGACAAGACTATCAAAATAAAACAGGAACCTATCTAAACACATAACATGAAACCTAAACTAGGGAACAATCTTAGGAGAGCGGCACAACAGAGTCTTATACAATATGTGTGTTATTGGAGAAATTCACCAGACTTATATTTTACAACTACTACAACTTTGCTTCTCACTGAACAGCTTCTCTCCCCCTTTAAAAAAAATATAATAACAATACTAATACACTATTTTAAATGCAGTAGGCTACTTCCTAATACTGGGATAGAGTGCCATAATTATAGATAATTTATTTGGGAGAGCAAACAAAAAAATGCTTATTTATTTGATTTTTAAATGGCCCTACTTTAGCTTTGTTTGTAACGTTTTGTATCACCTTATTAATTTAGGACTTTACGGTTAAAAGTGTCTTTAAAAGTGAAATCCGATAAAGGGACAGCATACTGAAAAGGTTTGCGTGGTGTGATATCTCTTCATGCTTCTAGCTGTTGACATTTACAGAGTGAACCCACTCCCACACATCCTGAACACGTGTTTTCTACCCATAGCGACTGCAGCCCAGGGCTGCAGTCGGATAGTTTAAAAATCAGCTCCTAAGTTCTAACCCTATCGTCTATTCCTTGACCTCTGAGTGAAACGTCACGGGGTTAAGGGATAGTGGATAGGAGAATTCAAAAGGATTTAGGAGAAGAGACTGCGGTACTTTAGAAAATCCGAATGCACTTTCACTATCCGACGTGTTTATGATGCGCCAGCGGACGTCATTGTGTGCGTCTGCTGCTGTGGGGAAACCATGGAAACCACAGTTTTCTATACAGCGGACTACAACATGGATGTTTAATAAGAACGAGGGACTACTGTGAACTCATCTAGAGACTCTGCACCGTGCTCTGATGCTGCTGCTTTGCTTTATGAACGGGGACAACAGAGAAACATATTCTTCAGGACCAAAGTTGGAATTGAAATACAAAAGGAAAGTGAAACTTCTGCTCGTCCCCCTCTCCCTCCAGTCCACATTAATACACATGATCCCAATAGGCCTACGTATGATTGTATGAACTAAAGATCTTAAAATCAATACAAATGTATTTATTATAAACGTTAGTCCTTAACATCTATCACTGTGTATATCACCATTCAAACATCTTTTAAAAGTTGAACAAACCCCACACAGCTCAGTAAAGACTGAAATGTTGACTTTATTTGATAACTTCAGTGAAAACTAACGTTCATATTTCTCTTTTTGATTATAATACTGATGAACGTTCAAAACAAAGCACTTTGGCAACTTACCACCTATGTTTTAAAAAGCTTAATAAGCACCGTAACTTTCATGATATCATTTCTCGGTCATAATCGGTTGTTTCCGTGAACGGCCGACTGTTGAGTGACGGCAAATGCTGCGGCTGCAAGGCATTGTGGGGCAGCATTTTCGCTTCTCCTGTCGGTTAGGGAGGTCCAGTGGTTCCTAAGCTAAAGGAGGTTATAAAGGAAGTTTGAAACCTCCTTTCCTATCATTCTCATCATTCTAGAGATTTCGAACAGCACTTATCATGGCTGCCACTGAGGGACTTCCGGGTCATTTCACTCCTTTAGGAAGGTTCCTAAGCTAAATGGACTATTCGACTTCAGCCCTGGATACAGCTGTTAACCTGTAATACAGGAGTGTCACCATGAGGGGGGGGGCTAACACCAGTTATCTATCTGTGAGTCTGCCTTCTAACGTCAACAAAGCAGCTTTAGGAAAGCAATCTGTGAATAATGTTCCTGTTTCTAAATCATAACATCTATTATAAAGATGTCTGCAGTGCAGGTCCAAATGGTTCCAGATCCCATACAGCCGTGATATTATCTGTGTTCGGCTCTGTGACAGACGTCATGTGTTACCTTGGCTACTTATTGGCTTGTGATGAATTTAATGGAGCAACAAGCTAAAGAGCAGGTGCCAGAGTAAACAGGTTAGTGTTGTTATGTTAACCGAAGGTAAACCGGATTAAGGATATACATTCTTGCAGATGTTTTATAGTTTTATCATTCTGAAGGTTACGTTTGTGGAGAAGGCTTTCATTATATAATACATGCATTGAAATAGAAGTCTTACATATTCCATCTCAGCATTTCCCTGATATGTTCTTGGTGCTGCTGCCTCGGTCGCGGCGTCAGCAAGGTTGCTGTTTGTTTGTTCTAATATGGGAATAGATTATGTTCTATCTGCCCACTCAAAGTGCCTCAAGGTAATCAGCATTACATAATCACAGGAAATACCTTATCTGCATCCCCTCTCTGTCCTCCAGGCTCAAACAAGTCTCCTCCAAACCACAAGCTCCTCTTCCAGAAAATCCAATATTCCAGGCCTTGATGCCAGCTTTGTTTCTTTTAATATTCTCTGTATAAAGAATGTATATCATTTGCTGTTGTGCTGCATGCATTCTTATGTCTTGTGCAATAAAATCTGTCATGTCAAGACACATTGCATCGGTGCTTTCACACATGCCAATTGTGTTTCAATCACAGAAGTCAGTGTTGTCTGCTCTGATGGATGATAATGCACGCTGCACGTTAATCTGTTATATAACGGAGTGCACATTACCTTTGATGGTGCGTTCCCTCGAGATGCAGTCTAACAGTGTTCTCTGAAAAGATGCCAGCGAGAGAGATCTCCCAAGTACAGACACTTTGCAAACATTGCAGGGAAAACATTAGAAATCTCCACACTTCAGGCAGCTCTATCCAAAACCATATACAGATCATTAGTGTGATATTTATGCTTTATTGATGAACATCTCCATCTGAGCATGATGAAGAGGATCACCTAAGCATGTTCCCTCTGCTCTCCAAATGTTCAAAAAAACCAATGATGAAATACAACATATGCACTCAATAGGTTAAACCAGGGGTGTCCAACTCAAGGCCCGGGGGCCAAATCCGGCCCGCGACTTCATTTCATGTGGCCCCACAAGAGCTTGCAAAGAATATAATATGTTTATTATACGGTTAAATGCCACTTTACAGAAGCACATTGTCCATAAACTACATGTCCCACAATGCATCTGAAATTAGACTTTTTTTCTCGGAATTTGACTTTTTTTCTTCAAAATGTTACTTTTTTTTCAAAATGTCACTTTTTTTTCAGAATTTGGCTTTTCTTTTTAGATCATTTTGTCACATGCGCACTGAAGAGACTTGCAAATGTTTGCCCTAGACTTCTGCTTTCAGACGTAGTTAAGTATGAAGTTATTACCCTATCCGATAATAATCCAATGCAGAGGCAATAATGTAATATAATACATTATTTTATATATATTAAATATTTATATATTTATTCTTATATTTGAAACTGGCCCTTTGAGTGCAACCATCATGCTAATGTGGCCCGAGTTGAAATTGAGTTCGACACCCCTGGGTTAAACCCTATGGACTGGATGATGCCAGTGGTGCATTCACTTGCTCCTCGGATGGTCCTATTTGCTAAATTACCCGGTAAATAATGAATTAATACAATATTTTAAATAGGATGGAATTATTCATGACTCCATTGTGGTGTTCAAGCTGAAAACACTTCCCATGATTTTTTCTGGAAATAGGCCATTTGTTAGCTTTAATAGGAGGTTACTTTTTCGGTTTGATTCGCTGGTTGGAGTGGATCCAAATCACAGGGGGTAATACTGTACATGCTTTATTTTTTAATTATGGGAACTATAGTACGCTAGTGGCAGTTCTAGAGCAATTTAACTTTGTTTCAGGTTACAGCACAGTATTTGCAGCAACACACAAATGGTATCATAGACCCATGGCTAGTTGACCTGTATCACTCTTTTGAGCACTACATACTGTATGTCCCTCTATATCTTCACATAAAGCTAAATTACATTTATATATATTGGACAACTGTGATAAAAATGTAGTAAGATCCTAAACATTCATGCATTTAACCATTTCACATTGATAACATGAAGTAGTGTTATTATTACATTTTGAACATCTCCAACAGCGACAAATCAACAATCATTTGTATGTTGTTATGGTCACTACATCACTGACAGTCCCATATTCTCCACCACACCCTGAGGGAAATATCGCCCTCTATCAGCTCAATGCTTCACGGTGCTCACCAGCCGCTCATGTGGTCCGTTTAGCAGTTGGTTCTGAAAGGCTGTGTGCAGAACAGTAGCCTAAAGCTATAAGTGGATGTTAAAAGTGTTTACGCCTGGCTGAGATTGACACATCACTTAAGGCAAAATGAGACAAAGTGCACTTTAGAGAATTAATGATGATGAAGCATGTGACTTTAAAGCAATGTAATGTCAACACAATTTCATATTTCAATCCAGTTACAGTAACATGGTTTCTCACCATTTATGCTTTGCACTTTAAAGGCCCCATGACATTGGTTTCTCACAGCATCTCTGCATAGTATGTGTATTCACTCTTTGTCCTACACGGCTTGTTGGAGCTCCTGCCCCTCCCTGTGAGCCCAGTGTGCTCTGATTGGTCAGCTCGCCCACTCTGTTCTGATGAGTCCACCACCGTTACAGCGGAACATCAGTGATTATGTGTTACCATGGTGTTTGTTAGCAACCAGGAAATGACACCAGTAATGACAAACAGATGAGAATGCTGCGTGGGGTCTGGGTGCCGTGTTGGCGGGACGTTGCTGGGCTCGCTGCTCCGCCCTTTGAGGCTCGAGGAGCGGACAGTGTGAGCTGTATTACTGGTGTCGTTTCCTGGTTGCTGCGTGGGGTCTGCGAGACAGCGAGAGACAGAGACACCGCAAAACTCAGCCTGAGCACACACACAGCAAGGCTGTTCGCCACACAGTTCGCCACACTCACAGCCTGAGAAAAGATAAGGCTGAGTGAGTGTGTGTGCCAGCGAAACTCCGCGGGGTAGCGCGGCTGAGAAAAGATAAGGCTGAGTGTGTGTGTGAGGAGCTCCACGGATTAGTCCATTTGGACCTGGGTATGGTCATGTCCAGTGGCGACTGGTCATTAGGGGCAGGTGCACAGCCCCACCTAGTGTCAGCAGAAAGTATTAAAAATAATGATTACAACAAAATGCAAAAAAAAATATATAAAATATATTTCAAGATCTGGTTTAATCATCTGATTCGTCTGTACATTGCTGTTTTAGTCTGTGTTCTTCTAATTAGTGTCTACAGTGTGTGTCTATTGAGCTGTTTCGAGCCATGTGGGACAAACCCCGATCCTGCCCCTCCCTCTCTCTGTCAAAGTGAACGGTGACTGTAAAAACTACACTGCGCATGCTCAGAATATTTTCCTATTTAATGTGTGTGGCAAAAAATAATGACCATAGGGGCATAGTGCTACCATCCCTACCATACGTCATCTCACATCATTCAGAGCTGATTGGCTGTAAGTACATGTGCCGCGAAAAGTGTGGTGTGTGAAGAGGAGGAGAGAGAGCTGCAGTGACGTCCTAAAACCCGGAAGTAAGCTGCGCATGGCTTCCCTCCACAAAATAACAATGATATTTCTCCATAGGATTTTAGAAAATAGCTCAAAATAAGATCTGTGGGAAACGTAGCTGTTAGATAAATGCACGTTTTGTTCAGCCGGTTAATATCCACATGTCTACCCTACTTTTATCATTTTCGAATCATAAATCTATTGATTAGATTAGATTTTTATTTTTTTTGAACAAAATGTTTATTCAACCATATGCAGATCAATTTTACATTGTTGAGATAGAAAAACAAACAAAACATTACTTACAGTTCGGCAAACACAGATAATTATACATCATGGTATCTTAAAAGTTACATCCAAACAAAGAGTAATGAGAGAATAGTGAATCGGCAACACACAAATACATTTAAATAAACTAGACTTAGTTTTGTTCAAGTCCAACCTTATATCGTTACAGCACCTTTTCACGCTACGGGGTGTACTTTGAGGGATTGTGACTTTGCAGACCGTTACATGCATAAAAAGCTACATAACACACAAGGGGACGGTTGATAACTGGAAAAGCATGACATGGGACCTTTAATGTTGCCATTTTGTTGGATTCTGTTTGTAGATTTTCTCAAATTTGAAATTACTTACATCACTAGATCCATTGTTTAAACAACATATTGCTTAGTGAAGACGAATGAAGCAGTTTACTTAGAACAGAATCCGTGTATCTACCGTCCTTTTTTTATTTTTTATTAAACAAGTAAACGGAAGAGCGTCTGAGAGGCCTTTTTGCCTTTTGCCTCACTAAATGGTCTAATGGTCATTGGAGCGAGGGGCGGGGCGAAACTCACAGAAGTGATTTCAAAACAAAAGCACTCATTTGCTTGGAACTGTGATAATATTATAAACAAGGGGAATTTAGCGATCAGAATGAAATCGGCCAAAAAACTAATTATTATTAAGGGCTGTAAATATAATAAGCCTATTTCTAAAATGGACAACATTGTAAGGAGATTTAAACTGCAGCGATTCTGCGGTCAACTCAGCCGTCTCTCGAGTTTGTTTTTTCAAATCAGCTGCTCTTCATACAGGCCCAGTTCTACGGGGGTGCATAGGCATGCATTGCACTCCCACTTGAATGTTCTGCACCCTCTATTCGAAAAAGAACAGAGCGAAAAATACAAACAACAAATTGTGTCAGGTGCGCGTGACCTGCTTCGGTGCGCGTGCATCATTTCCAAAGTGCTTCCACAGCAGTGACACACATCTGTGTGGATAATCATGGATATATACGAAAATGTTTAAAGCAACCATCACTAAACGCCAGCAACACTGCATCTACTGCAGACAATAGCAACAGGTCAGATGGGGACATCACGTTACCCACCGTCGTGGACACTAGCTTACTCCCGCCTGACTCGCCGCCCTTGCCCCTGGAGCAGCAGTCTTCGTCGCCCGAAACAGCCCGCAGGTAACAGGACACCTCGGCAAAACAGAGCCTGCCCAGATATATCTAAACAAGTACCCAACTCGCCTGTACATGTTAAGGTTCGGCAAAAGTTAGGACCCAAATGCAGATTAAAAGGGAAGTGGCTTTCAAAACAAAAGCGAGCTTTAATAAAAAAAAGCTGATGAACATAAATAACATGGCATGAAACACATAGGTAACACGAGGAAGATACAATACCAAAAACTATCGTGACCAACATGGAGCGAGACAGGAAAAACAATGAACCGACAAGGCACACAGGGGAAGACAAGACTAAGTACAGAGAGGGGTAATCACAGGACAAGAAACAGCTGGGTAAGGGAGGCAGAAACACAAGGGCAACAGGTGAACACAATAGGGGCGTTCACACCAAGTTCTTTTCCCACAATAGTTCATGAAAACTCAGTTCATGAGAACTCTTTTAGTTCTGATGAACTAAAGCAGATCGCGTTCACACCGCAATGAGTTCCTGCGTCGTGGATTAGGCAAATTAAGCCGCTGACGTCACTTTTTCTTCTACTTTGGGTTTACTGGCAGGCCGCAGACAACTTCACGGCATTTACTGCCACCCGAAGTTCCCGGCCGGAAGTCCCCGGAGTTGGGGACTGGCTTTTATTAGAAGCTGCTGGGAGTCCCAGCAGCTTCTACTGATGCCTTCCAAGTAAATCGCCAGAACGCCGACACCTCCTCATCTCCACTGCTCCCATGTTTTCTTTTGTGTTGCCATACATTAGTCTCTCTGCGTTTCTGCGCTGGGCTAATGCTAACAATGCTAATGCAAGGATAATAAAATGGCGGCTTCACAAAACGTTTTTGGAGTTTTACGGGGCGTGGTTTGCATTCCGCCGAGCCAATCAGAAATAGGAACCTTTTTCTCCCATGAAAGTCCCTGCTCTCTAGCAGGGACTGAAAAGGGGGTAAAAATGGTTCTGATGAACTAATTTAGTTCAGGGTTTTTTTTGGTGTGAACGCAAATATATCTGAGTTCTGATGAACTATTGTGGGAAAAGTACTCCGGTGTGAACGCGCCTAATGAGACAATCAGACACAGGAAGAAAAACATAGGAAGGAAAACAAGAGACAGGGAGAACAGAACAGCAAAACAAAAGCCATTACGGGTTTATCACGGCAAGACGTGAACATGTGAAGATTTACCATGCTGGGAGAAGTGAAGATGTCACGATTTCATCCCTTCAAACGTGACAGTTACACGGTATTGTTAACATGGCCCAACCAGTGGAGAAATACCCGGAAATGCCAAGCAAATCCTCTACCCCGACGGTCGGTTGTTATTGTCAATATTAATATAATAATGATTTATTTTTTGATAGTCACACTTCATTTCGCCGATTTTCTTGTTGCCCCAGCTGGTCGACACCTCTTTAAGCAGAAACAAAGGCTACATTCATGTATTAAATCGATGTTAATCCATGTGTGTCGTTGTGGAATTAACGGACGTGATGTTGTGTGATTGCGTTGCCAGGCAACAGCTTGCGTTCATGTTAATTTACAAACTCTTCAACTAGAACCGTAGTTATATTTAAAAACATTTTAGAAGGCCTCACAAAATACTTTAATGTAAATTTCAATTTAAATGTGAAGGAATGTGTCAGGGTGCGTGGAAAAGGTAGGACCCAAATGCAGTATTAACGACCTTTAATTTACAAAAGAAAGCCGATGACAAAAGAAAACAAGAGACAATCTTAGCATTACCAAAACAGGGGAGCACGAGTAAATAATCCAGGACCAAAACTTCAAGGACAAACATGGAGCGTGACATGAAGGGAAAGACAAACAATGAACCGACAGGAAGAGACAAGACTAAATACAGGGAGGGGTAATCAAGGAACAAGAAACAGCTGGGTAAAGGAGGGAGAAACACAAGGGCAACAGGTGAACACAATCAGACAATTAGACACACCAGGGAAACTAACGACATGGAGGAAAACACAGGGAGAAGGACCAGACAAGACACAAGGAGGAAAACATGAAACGGGGAGAACAAAACAGCAAAATAAACCCAAACCTCGACATACAAAACTAAAAACGTGACATAACATAAGAATCGTGACAGAACCCCCCCCCCTCAAGGGACGGATTCCAGACGTCCATAATAAAGTCCAACATTTCCAAAAGGGTGGGTGGAGGGGGTCTGGAGGACGGGTTTGGGCTGACAGCCCGGGGGCACGGCAGAGGACCAGGAAGGGGTCTCGGGCAGACGGCCCGGGGGCAAGGCAGAGTTCATGGAGGGGATCTCGGGCGGACGGCTCGGGGGCAAGGCAGAGTTCGAGGAGGGGTGAAGGCCACAGCGGGCGAACTCAGGGGGCCGGACACAAGGACGGGCAGGTAGGCAGCGCCGGGACAGTTCCGGAGGAAGGGCAGGAAGACGGCGTAGGCCGCGATGGGACCACTCCATTGTCAGCTGGATCGCCAGAGCACTGGGATTGAGAGCAGGAGCTGGTGGAAGGGACTCGAGAGAGGACTTGAGAAGGAACTTGAGAGGGGACTCGAGAGGAGACTTGAGAGGGGACTTGAGTCGGTCGGTACGCCGACAGGACACGGAGAGCTGGCGTAGGCCGGAGAGCCAACAGGAGACGAGGTGCTGGAGTCGGCCGGTACGCCGACAGGACACGGGGAGCTGGCGTAGGCCGGAGAGCCAACAGGCGACAAGGAGCCGGCGTCGGGACCATGACTGCTGGGCCCGGTACTTGAGCCGGAACCATGGCTGGAACTGGAGCCGGAACCATGGCTGTATGGGCCGGTTCTGGAGCAGGGACCATGGCTGCATGGGCCGGTTCTGGAGCCGGAACCATGGCTGTGGGAACCGGAACTGAAGCCTGGATCATGGCTGTGTGGGCCGGTTCTGGAGCCGGAAACATGGCTGTAAGGTCCAGTTCTGGAGCAGGGACCATGGCTGCTGGGGCCGGCACTGGAGCCGGAACCATGGCTGCTGGGCAAGGAACCGGAACACGGAACCATGGCTGTGTGGGATGGTACCAGGAATTATTGTGTGGGTGGGCCTGGAGAAATGTAGGTGGGCCAGGGGGAGACATATTAAGCGTGGGGTCTGAGCTGAAACTTCATTAATGATTTTTTAATGCACTAATAGAACATAAGCATAAATTAGCAGTGAAAACAAAAAACATAGGCACGGCGGCCTCAGAATGTGTGTAAAACTGACATCCACATAGGGATGGGTATCGTTAAGGCTTTAACGGTACTACTACCTTTATCGATAGCGCTTATGCTTATGCTCCAGGTTCAGTACCAACCACATCATAAAGTACGCGGATGATACAACAGTGGTGGGACTCATCAGGGACAACAACAAACAGGCCTACAGGGAGGAGGGGAAACATCTGACAGACTGGTGTAACACCAACAACCTGATCCTGAATGTCGATAAAACAAAAGAGATGAATGTCGACTTCAGGAACAAAAAGCACTGTCACCCACCACTCCACATCAACGGCACAGCAGTGAAGACTACAGCCAGCACCAAGTTCCTGGGGCTGCATATCACAAGCAGTCTGACCTGGTCCACTCACACTACATCACTATTTAAGAAGGCACAGCAGCGCCTACACTTCCTGCACAGCCCCCCCTCCCATCCTCACCACGTTCTACAGAGGAACCACAGAGAGCGTGCTGACCAGCGGCATCTCCATCTGGTCGAGAGACTGCAACGCCAAAGACTGGAAGTCTCTGCAGAGAGTGGTCAGGACAGCAGAGAAGATCATCGGAGTTTCTCTCCCTCCCATCAGAGACACCGCTCAGAAACGCTCCCTGACAAAAGCACAGAACATTTTTAAAGACCCCACTCATCCTCACCATGCTCTGTTCTCCCTGCTGCCCTCCGGCAAGAGGTTCCGCAGCATTAAGAGCAACACAGCCAGATTCTGCAATAGCTTTTCCCCCAAGCCATCAGACTGCTGAACAGCAAGCAGACCAGTAACATAAAGATTACATTATTATGTAAAGAGCACATATTTGTTATAGTATGTCTATTTTATTTATATGTAGTAAGTCTTTATATTTGAAATGCACAATTTATCTTTAATTGTATCAGCACCACGTCACTATTATTTATTTATATGTACAATTTTAGCAAGTTTTTATATTGTCCTGTTCCTGTAAGCCAGTACAACGAAATGTCGTTTTAATAGTACACTCTGTGTCTTGTTGAAATGACAATAAAGTATGTCTATGTCTATGTCTTATCGATCCGGTCCTTTAACATTACTTTTATCGGTTCTTTTGGAGAAAAAAATAAGGTAAACTAACTTAACAAATTGTGAACAAAACTAACATTGCTTTTTATTTAAATTAAATACATAATATTTCACATCAAAAGAAACAACAATGTTTTAATAAATGGTATTAAATAATGTGATGACAGAACTGTAAACAGAATAGCTGAAACTTTAACAAAATAAATAACTCAGTTACCTCTAATCATAACCCATGTTTGTATAATGGAGTATCTCTGTGTGTTGCTGCTAGCATACATAACACCTGACGTGGAAACGTTACTCGTGGATGGAGCTACAGAGCTGCTAGAAAGACAGTCCAACCCGGTGCATTCCTCCGTCTGGATGTGGAGCACTTTTGCTAAATGTTTAGACACATTGCTCGTGTTACCGCCCTGACATGCTAAACTCTTATTGCACTTTTGGTAACGAGTATTGTCCACATCGAGACGGCTAAAGTTTAACCACACCTCGGAGCGCGTTCTCTCCGCCATCTCCTCCGTGTGTGTGTGTGTGTGTGTGTGTGTGTGTGTGTGTGTGTGTGTGTGTGTGTGTGTGTGTGTGTGTGTGTGTGTGTGTGTGTGTGTGTGTGTGTGTGTGTGTGTGTGTGTGTGTGTGTGTGTGTGTGTGTGTGTGTGTGTGTGTGTGTGTGTGTGTGTGTGTGTGTGTGTGTGTGTGTGTGTGTGTGTGTGTGTGTGTGTGTGTGTGTGTGTGTGTGTGTTGCTGCATGTAGCAGCTGCGTGTGTGTAAACTGCCCCGCCCCCTCGCACACAGACGGGGGATAGATCTCTTAAACGGAGTTGGCGACACTTAAACTGCAATGTAATGGTGTAGTTAGGCAATGAATGAAAAACTTGGGTCGCAGGTTCCTCAAAAGTGCATGACAAGACATCTATCAATATGTGTGTATACCTCTACCATTAAACTGTCATATTCTGCACATTTCTTATACTATCTACATACATCTTATAAGAGTATAATACATATATATAATATCAGTTAAAATAAGTGCTTCAACACAGTTAACATTGCAGGAAAGCAATATATTAGACGTTAAGTACTTTGGCTTATATGTATCTGTAGATACCAGAGGTGGGAGTAAGTCCTACATATGCAAGTCATGAGCAAGTCTCAAGTCTTGACCTACAAGTATCAAGCAAGTCCCAAGTCACTGTGGTGAGAGTCAAGCAAGTCAAGTCATTGCTCAGGTCAAGCAAGTCAAGTCAAGTCATTGCTCAGGTCAAGCAAGTCAAGTCATACGAAATTCTGATGAATAAGCCCAGTTTCCGCATTTCCGCATCAGTTAAAAGACAGTGGTTATGAAAATGGATTTAACTCACACTATGATCTTCATTACATACACAGTTAATCATTTGAAATCTAATTTAGATCGATGACAATCATATTAGATTAATATTAACCTTAGAACTGCAGACAACATAGCTAGGACTCAATCAAAAAGTCTGTTCAAAAAGGCAGAATTCCAGGTAAGAAAATCATATATGGCATTTGTCATTACACATATTTAATTTAAATTTTTGTTAACACTAGAACCGCCAACAGCGTCAGCACCTACATACATATCATTTTCAAATCATTTAATTTGTTCCTCTTCATAATTTCCTTATAAACTAACAGTGGCGGCTGGTGGAAAATATTTTTGGTGGGGCTATTGATAGAGTGAGTAAAAAAAATTTTTTGGGAGAAATGACCCCTTAAATTAGGACTTCTGGTGATGTAATGGCGCGTTTCCAGTGCAGCGCGGAGCTCGCTTTAATGCTGCGTTCAGACCGGACGCGATGCGAATATTCGCTTCTCTCTAAACGCTCCTATCGCATCGCTCTAGTCGCTCGAGTTTCACCCATAGACTGTATATATAAATGGACGTAGGGTCCGTGACGTCACCCATAGGATTCTGCAGAGTTGCCGTGAAGCCCTTAGTAGGCGGAGTCGGCCACTAACGGCTCGACAGTGACGTCAGTGTCTAACTCCCGCCTTCTCCCGCCTGCTCCAAATAAGGGCAAAGAGGCGGTGCTGAGGCGGAGCCGAGGCGCGACAGGGCGGGACCTGCTGCCACCGAGCGTGACGTTCCAGACCTAGCTCAGGCTAAGAAGCTAAGCTAACATGCTCTCAGTATTAAGCTAACAACCTATGCTAACAACAGTCTATGCTAACAACCCAGCTTGCGGTCACTGCTCCTCGTTCCCGGCATATTCTGAAGGTAAGATACCCTGTAACTTTTGATTTCAGATGGTTGACATTACACACAAACATACTATACATATATGTATATATACATGTGTGCACAATTGTAGATAAACAGCACACAGTATATACATATATATATATAAACTGTGTGCTGTTAATCTGTTTTTTGAGGTTTTGCTCTCTTGTTACTTTTAACCATACAGGTGTGATTTCATAGTTATTTTGCATGTTATTGTCAAAGGAACAAAATGAGAAACCCTTTATAATTCATTTGATATTCCTCATTATCTGAAGCATTTGTTACTCTCATTTATTTTCCTCCCATAGTGACTGTATGGATAATTGGAGACAGCTATGGAGCGTGGAGCCCAGAGAGCTACAGAGACCATCGGCAGCAACCTTGGCCTCGACCTGAGGGTGTGCTGGTTCGGTTGGGGTGGACTGCGCTGGAGAGGTGTCCTCCCTTTCTTTTCCTACTCCCTGAGAGGAAGAGCAGTCCCGGATGTCCTCCTCATCCACTGTGGCGGAAATGACTTGGGGGATGTGCCCAGTGTTCAGTTGCTGAACCAGATGAAGGAGGACCTGGACCAGCTTCACCATCGGCACCCTGGCATGAAGATCATGCTCTCCCAGAGGCGCCGGTGGAGGGCTGGTGCAAATCCTGTCAAAATGGACAAGGCCCGGAAGTTTGTTAACAGTGTTATGGCTACTTTTGTTCATAGCCTAAATGGTGCCATTGTTGACCACTCCAACATGAGACATGACAGTCCTGGGCTGTTTTTTTTTCCCTAGGGGAAATTATATATTTTTTAAGTCACTAGCCAATTGCCTGAAAGACCACCTCCAAAGACTGTGAACTGCTTAGTCAGTATCACTGTCTTTGGATTTGGCCTTTAGAGTATGTATTCTAAGGCCCTTGCTAAACCCAGACTGCCATGGCTAATGTTGAGTTAGATATTACATCTGTAGCCATAACACTGTTGACATGGCTGCTCTTCCTCTTAAGCTTACCATACAATACAGAAAACATTACACATTAAGGCTCAAATCTTTTCCCAAGCCGGAGCAGTCTGAAAAGAGTCCCAAGTTTAACAAAACAAAATCTTGACAATGAATACTACGCTGTCATTTATCAGTGACAATGCAAACAACAGGAAGGTCTCCCCTAATCCCATGTATTTTGGCATCAAATATGTCATAAGCATACCATAGAATGTAATTACGAAGTGCAATCCCTACAGGGTCGTACCGTCACAGAAGATAACACCTTTTAGAGAGTTTTGTTCAGTATGCAGATAAATATTTGTTTTACAATAGAAACATTTTTCTCCATAAATGTTCCCACATGTTGTGAGCATCAACTTTAAATCTTTTGTCAACAAATAAAAAACATCTTAATTTCCTTTAGGACAACATTTTGTTTATAACACCACTACATTAACAATAAGCATCGGAAAATGATAAATGTCAACATTTAAGATTGTGCTTTTACTCTTTATTTAATCAGATCTATTTACATTGAAAATGTGATAAATACACATTGAAAGTTACATCTTGCATTTTATGAAAAGTAAAGGTTTCGAATCATTGTATGACTTAAGTACACTAGAAAATAAATTAAAGATGTGCAACAACTGTATCAGTAATTAAAATGATATAACTTATGTACAGGCTTGGAAGGGCTACTTGCCAAAAACACAACCAGTAACTTCATGTGCGTATCAAGATATAAAAGTAATGTAACGTGATAACTTTCTTTTTCTTTTGGATTACCTCAATATCAAATGCAATGCAAATAAACACAGGAGAGAAGGAATATGAATATGATTTTTGTACTTAAATGTATAATATAATACCATAAAGCAGATTCAGGCAGTAGGTGTATAGATTCACAATTAAAGTATTAGCCTACAGAACAGTACGGCTTCCAGAGAAGAGATACCATTTGATCATTTTACAACAACCACTATATGCTCTTTTTAGGTTTTGAATAAGATTGTAATCCTGAGTTTCCCTATTATTAAAAAAAGTTAAACTAATCCGATTACATCTTTTCCTATGTATCTAAGGATTACACTTTCCTTTTTTTCTATACGATCTTGATTCGTGTTAGATGTAATCCATTACTGCCTAAGCCAATACAAGTCATAACTTTTGGAAAATGGTCTCAAGTTATAAGTGATGCCTTCAATCTCTTTCACGTGGAGAAGACATCCCATTGGCCGAGGCGTTGCAACTTCCCTCAAGCGTCCTACATGAAAGAAAGATCACATGTTAAAAACGTGTGCACAAACTATTCAGTATGACCCGTCTTAGTTTAAAGCCCACTCACCACGACAAGGTGCAGGTCAGGAATGGGAACATATAAGACGGGACAAAAATGCAAAATAAACTGAAAAGCATGGACACAGGACATGGACAAACAAAAAATAAAAATGAGACAAACACACACAACAAAGTCTGCACACAATGCTAAAAACCAGTGCAGAAGGGTCAAGAAGAAAAAACAGGTTAAGGCAGTTGTCAAAATCTTGAAAGATAGAGCTAAGATAAATGTTCGATAACAATGTAATAGGAACGTGAATTTGATGAACAATCAAAAAGAGGTAAACAATGAACAAAAGATCACTGATACATTCCAAAAGTATGTTTGTACAGTTATAAACGACCTATATCAGAAAATATATAATATCACGTGCCAAAAGTTACTTAGCCTTTCATCAAAACAGCAATCGAAGAAAGAAATATGTTTTTTATAAAAGTTTTACATTTTATAGATATATATTTTTTTATTTTATTTGCATTGAACTGATCCTTAACTTGGACAAACACATCAAGAAACCATAGCATACAAATGAATATTTGAATAAGCATATGTTTAACAAATCAATATGAGATTAGGCCCCGTTCATGCAGACTCTAAGACATATTGAACAGTTTTCCATATGCTTACTCGTTTGGCAATGAACAGTTGTTTAACTTTGACACACAACTTATGAAACTATCTACAAAAACATGAATATGGAGGACGTTGCAAATGTGGTTTATGGATCACAGACAGTGTTGGGAAAGTTCACTTTCTACATGAACTAGTTCAGTTCACAGTTCACACATTTTAAAATGAACTAGTTCAGTTCATAGTTCATAATTCAAAATGTTGAACTAAAGTTCATGGTTTCAAAAATGAACTAATTTATAGTTCATAGTTCTTTTTTCAATACGTTGCTGCGAGCTATTATTTGTCTCCTGTACGATGTTAATGGGCCATTTCAATTTTTACAATATCCTCAGAGGGCCGTACAAGTTATTGACCTCTGCTTAAAAAAACTAAAATCACAGCCCATTCATTTCATTCTGTGCAAAGAAAAAGCAACCTCTTAATCCAGATATCTCACCATGACTCGCGTATGCATGCACGTGCAGGGTGTGGCGTGACCACCAAAACAGAAAGATAATTTATGGACATGCTCCCCTGGGAAGATTTGTTGCACTTTGAGAGCAACATTAGGAGATCTATGGGCACATCTCTCAACACCCAAACACAACTGTAAGCAGATTTTCTTTTAATTTATGGATATTTGACAAATCACTACCCTTTCAAACTGTATTCTTCTTTATTAATAACTGTCATATAGTATTTTATACCTGTTTACTTTATTCTCTTATACTATAATGATCATATAAAGATGTGCCTTTACCTCACTGGTTGTAGACAAAGCTTCTTATATTCGTTAGCATAGCTAGCTAACCAGATGCTAATGATAACAACACAGTTATTGACTGTCTGATCAGTATGACAGATGAGCAGATCGCCACTGGGCTTTCAGCTAAAGAGACAGACACGCAGAAACTGCGGCATGTGTATGGACTTATCAGTACTGCAATTTCTGAAGTGCTGGAGTGGCGTTCTGGTGCTCTCCGTCAGAACTGCACCCCTGTCAGTCGAGACATATACCACGTGATGACACGTTAGGCTCGTGTTGTGTTCAAGGACCCTGACCGTGGCCAGGAAAAACAAGCACTCGCTTGTTGAATTTTTTTGCGGTCTAGATTTCTTTCATTTTTTTATTTTTTGCGTGTGTTTATAAATTACCTCGAGGGCCGTACCAAATTGTCTCGCGGGCCGTATACGGCCGGAGGCCGGAGGTTCCCCACCCCTGCCGTAGAGTCTCACTCTGAGCGAGTGCTGCTGCAGCTGCTCTCGGCTTCCTCCATACTAATTCATTCATTCATTCAATGCTCGCCGGTTCCGCGGTTCCACATTGTTTGTTGTGAGGAGTCTGATATATTTAGTATATTTATATTTTAGTGCGACAGCCAGGGGTGACAGGCGCGTACGCGTCACAGGCAGCTTGCTGTTGCCAGATTGGGTGGTTTTCCGCATTATTTTGAAGCCTGTTTACGGTGTGTTTTAACTGGGTTTTCGGCTGAAAGGCATATGAAATCTGGCACACTTTTGAACGCCGTTATAATACAGTGCTGAGAATGAACGCACTTTTGAACGCCGTTATACGCGCTGAGAATGAACGCGTTCTCAATTACGTTCATCTAGCGGAAATACAGTACGTTCAGTTCACGTTCGCCCAAAATATGAACGCGTTCATGAACGATCGTTCATTGAACGCGTTCAGGTACATCACTGATCACAGATCAATATAAACTTAGGCCCCATTCATGCAGGCTCTAAGATATACTGAACAGTTGAGGTAGGCAATATGTTAAGGCTCTTTGAACAATTTAGTATGATACATTCCGATGGTTATGTCTTTGAGTCGCATCCCGGCTTGGGTTTGAGAGTATCTTACAGTTGGGCCCCGTTCATGCAGACTCCAACTGATAATCGCAATAAACACTGCAAACACTGCAAACAACAAACCAATAATTTAATATATATTATATAGATGTATAATTATATTTACAGATATTTACAAATATGTACACACAAGTATAGACAAACACAGATAATAAACAGTTGTGCCCCGTTCATGCAGACTCCAACTGATAATCACAGTAAACACTGCAAACAACAAACCAATAATTTAATATATATTATATAGATGTATAATTATATTTACAAATATGTACACACAAGTATAGACAAACACAGATAATAAACAGTTGGGCCCCGTTCATGCAGACTCCAACTAATAATCAGGTTCACACAATACCCACACTGCAGTGCCACGAATACGTTGAAATTACCCAGAATATTTAACAGTAGACATTGAAAGTTACTCAGGCCCCTTTCATGCGGGCTCCAAGCAACATATACAATGTTTTCCAAAGAGAGTAAGGCTTGCCACTAGCCATGTTCCTTGTTCTAGGTCCGTAAATTACAAAAAAGGTATTAATTGGCCATGACACGTAAAACACAAACCAATAACTTAATATATACGATATAGATATATGCATACACAATTTTTGACAAACACAGATAATAAACGTACACCTGCAAAACACAGAAATGGCCAACAACCTTTTTTTTAGTCTCCGTAAAAATGGATTAATTTGGTCAGTTTTCTACGGACTACTTTTCCTTCTTTAATCTTATCCGTCTGCCGTCTTGCTATATGATTTAATCTGACTTTGCAGTACAAGGCAGAAGCCATCTTTACCAGAACATGGACATGGTTAGCTTCAACACACATGTCAAACATGTGGTTGTGCAGCTGTGGGAAGAGATTTTTCTCAGAACACTCAGAAAGCACCTGATGGACAATTGCCGCTGTTGTTCCTCTTCCCTGTGGAGCCTTTCCCTCATTGGCATTTAGAAGCCGCTGAAAACATCTTTCGGTAACTTGACACACTGAAGTGATGCCTGGTGATGGTTTCTGTAGGCCACCTCTGTTCTTCAAAGTTACAAATGGATGCACAGAGTCAGCTGATGTCAGTGCATGTGAGCAAGGCATGCAGGTGACCTTCTGTTCTATCTGTTTGACAATGAAGCCTGCGATGTATGAGATCGCTGCTTCTTTGTACTCAGAGAGATGGTTAACATCAGGAAGGTTAGCAAGGGTGTCATCCTCAGTCAAAATCTCTTCCACTGGCTCAATACCCAACCTGCGTTGGGTATACCCTACCAGGTCTTCGTAGATGCCAATAACACTTCTCCCACAAGCAATGAAACCACAGATGGGTGTTTTCTTCTGTGTGGCATGTAAAGGAACAAGTTTGTTGTCCTTTCCTTTCATTTTAAGCCCACGGAGAAGGGACTCAGCTTCTAATAGAATACCTATGGCACGGTGTTTAGTTGCTGGCTTGATGGGTGCTTTGTGTCCTCTTCCGAGTGGGTTTCGGCTGTTAAGGACGTCAAAGGCTGCATCAATTGTGCGCAGGAACTGAACTGTGGCTGCACTTCCAGTAAACTGAGGATACTTAAGCTCCTTTTCTGAATATTCAAGGGCTTCTGCCACACTGCTGCTAAATAGTTGGGCTGCAAGATTGACCTTCATTTTCTGATTTCTCCACTGGATGTGGGCCATTTTTAGTTTGTTGCCAAGACGCAAGCCCTCCTTCTCCTGCAGCTTGTGCAGCTCCTCGATGTACTTCCACATTATCTGCTGGCCATCTTCTCTTACCAGAACCCCAACTGTTGAGAAGACATTTCGAAGAAGCTTGAGCATATGACATGGATCAAGGATCACATAGATCTTTTGTGTGTGATCCTCAGGATGGAGAAAAAATGATCTCATGTCAAAAATGTCCAATTTGGCACCAAGCTCCCTTATCATGGCAAAGTTTTGGGAGGGTCCATCGCATGTCAAAGAGATAACCCTTACTCCAATTGCACGAAGCCTAACAAGGCTCTCTCGGATGAGGTTTGCTCTCTCGGTTCCAGTCATGCTGTTTATGAGGAAGTAAGCAATGGGGATCTTTCAAGACTCGTTGATTGCAACAACCATAAGGACCAATGCTTGGGTTGCAATCACATTTTCAATTTATCCAGAGCCAATGTCAACATACCCATGACAAGTAAGGCAAAGCCAAGTAAAACTTCTCTCTGACATAGTCATAGGCCTTTGGAGAGTAGAAGTGCAATGTGGTGGCAAATTGCTTCATGTTTTCAGAAAACACTGACTTCTTCTTTTTTTGTATTCTCTCAAAGACATCTCGGGGAACCTCATCAAGACCATCAAGAAGAGAGGCACAGTCAGTTGAAATAAGGAGTTTCGTCTGAAGTACTTTTACAATACCTGCCAAGGAAGAAACTTGTGCCGTCAGTCTCCTTGTCTGCTGGGCCTTCAACCTCAGTTTTTTGCGAGCTGCGCATAGCTTAACCTCAACGTGGGAATGTTTCCTTTTCAGTGTTTTTGGAGACTCAGAAATAATGTAGCAGTGATCACTCAGAGAGCTGCTAGCCAGCTGTGTTGTAATGGTGTAAGAGTGAACGGAGTCTGCCTGTTTTCCAATTTGTTTTGTTTGTTGGCTGCTGCTACCCAAACCAACATCCTCACAAGCATTGACTGTTGGAATGTCATTATGCTCGACATTTTGAACAACAAAGGCTTCTTCAGGTGTGTCTTGTATCATAATGATATTGCTCTGATCAGCAGCAAGACTGTTTTCACCACTACCATGGTCTACATCTGCAATTTCCTCCTCATTGCTATTAACAGGCCAACACGGAGTGTCACTTACCTCGTCATTGCTACTCACCCTGCTTTTCCTTCCAGGCTGTTGTTCTTTGGTGAAATAGAAAATGGTGGGCACTGCAGTGTTTTTCAGGCATCTCCTTCCCTAATAAAAATAATAAACAAAAACACATAAAATAACTGTTTGAGGTCTGTAGATATTCAACTTTCTTTTGAATAATATTGTTTTAAATTTAAGAGTGCATTATAAAAGACAATAGAGGGTCAACAACAATTGACACCTACAAATTGAACCATAAAAGTTATTTAATAAAAAAAAAGTATCTGTACCCATGAGTCTGTGCTGAAGTGATGACTCTCAAAGTGTTCACTGCACAGGCGAGAACACACTTTGGGGGTCCATTTATTTCTCCGGATGTTCAGCAACCACTGGTCCAGCCTGTCTGGATCATCTAAAGGAAACCTTTATACAAAAATACATGAGAAGTTATATGTTAGGTGTAGGGTTACAGACTGATTAACAAGCAACACATAGAACTTAAAATAGTGATGCAATGCCGAAATGTAAAAATGTGACAGTCAAAAAGTGTTTTCCCCCTTAGTTTGGTGTTCGCGGTCAAATTTGACCAGTCCTGTTTTAACTGCGATTACATTAACACAAAAACCATCACCACATTTAATTTAACAGTCTTTCAAACTGTGGGGGGATGGGCACATAAGAGCGGGAAATGTATCAAATTGTTCTCTGCATGTTTGTGTGTGGCAGGTGTGATAGGCACATAATGGGGAGGGGAAACCTTTATATGCTTTATATACAGTCTATGGGGAAAACACATCTAGTGTGTGCGTGGGTTTGTGTGTGTGTGTTTTATCTGATCTGGATGGTTAGTAATTCCTTTTCTTTATGGCGGTGACCGGGAACACCGTGGGTGTTACAACGTTGACTAAATCATCCATAATTTAATGAAAGTGGTGATCAGTATGTTCAAATGTGTAATGTGAAGGATATCATAAAGCCTTAATGCAATCGAATGTAAAACATGATTGATGAATGTAGTAAATCGGTCAGATTTGACCCGAAGACAACAGGAGGGTTAATGCCATATTCACTTAGTAACGCATGAACAACTTTTACAAATATTTCTATATAGTCTGTGTTGGTAAATGTAATCTAGGTTGCACATTTCCTGCTGAAATACATGCATGGGCCTACCAAGTTACTGCGTGGCACTTTAGTTTGGATAAAACTAGTATATAGTTTCACTATATAAACGTTACATTCATAATCAAACGAGACAATCTGCAAGATAATTAGCTATTTGGTATTATTCTTAATGCTTGTCATTCACAATAAAATAAAAGAAGTACCGATACATAGCAGAATAATTGTGGCGGTGTTCAGCTTACCTTGTTCAACATCATTTATTTAGCTAATACTACAGCGGGCTGCAGGCGAACCAAGTCCGAGTTTCGATGCATTCCTTGATCTCCAGTTATAACGCCGGACTCCGCCGCCGGTCAAAGCTAACGGAGCCCCAAGGGGCTAGTTACGGCCGCCGGGACCTATGGCCGGAACGCGCTAGCGAGCTAAACCCCCTGCAGCCCCGTTAGCTTCGGCGGCGTGGACTCCGGCGGCCCCACTGGGATAATTGGGTCCCCTTTTAACATTTGCTCCCGTTTAGCATTATCCATATAGTATAAAAGTCTTACCCAAGGCTGAATCATAAACTAAACTGTATATATATATAAAGGGTTTGGTCCTTAGCTGGCTAATAAGCTACATAACAAGCTAAGCTAACAAGCACACAAACACCTGCTAACGGGGTGTATAATATTATCATTTTACTCACCGAAAAAAGCTGAAAGTAGACTTCTTGGAAGGTCTGTTAGTACATTCAAGCGCACAGCACGACATTTTAATTATCTGGTATTTGTAACAATATTCCCTAACAGGCACGATCACCACGAACAAGGCTAAAGCTAAAGGGTCAAGTACAGTAACTACGACTAACTAACGTTGTAGCCTCTATGGTTGTAGCCTAGCAGAGTGGACAAGTTGCTGTTAGCTGACAGTGAGGCACGTATCTGTCAATCAAAGTGACCACGCCCTAATGTATGCACAAACTTTAAGACCTAATATAAATAAAAGGGTCGCGTTAGAAAACAATTCACTCACAGATCCATAATCATGAAGGTGGAATCTAACTATATTGATAATAAAAATGTATGGAGCCAGGGAGAGAAACATGTTTTTTTCCGCTGTAAAGTTGGGCATTTTAACATGGGGGTCTATGGAAATTGCTCCTTTCTGCAGCCATCGCCTATCGGCCAATATATGAACTGCAGTGTGTGGCACTTCCGTATTGGCTTCCCGGCTCTTCCCCAGAGTTTGCCGCTTGGTTTACTCGCATCATTCAAACAAGACGCGCTGGCTCGGGAGCTACAGCTACAACAACATGAACATATTTTACCGTGATTAAATTGTAATACACGTTTCTACATGATGCCGACGTAACAACATACTGATACCGGTTAGTAAAAACCATGAATTAATGCTTTGACAAGTCTGCAGACAGACGGCAGGCGAAAAACCTTTTAGAATGCTTGTTCCCTGAATGGAGCTTGGCTAAGCTAACGCTATATATGCTCCGACCATCCACACTCACAACAATGGCCTACAGACATAAATAAACCAGCGACTGTATTCTCCATGACACAGACAGTCTGTGGTTTGTACTTGTTTAACTTTTGTCTAGTTTCTGAACAGATCGTATCTGTCCCCGGCTGTTTGAAGAGCAAGCATGTGAAACAAAAGATAGCATTTACCTGTTTGCATCCAGCTAGCCATGTGAGAAGCCTTGTTGATACTTTTGTCTTTTTCACGAGCTTGCTGTGATATATAAAAATCGGGTTGGTCCGGTCCAAGGTCTTTAAGTATCAATTTATCTCCCAAACTTCTCCTTTCAAAAGGATTGAAGAGTAGCTCTTGGGCGGACCGAGGTTCCGGCGACTCCACCTGCACACCATTCTCATCCAAATACTGCGTCACCTTGGTCACTCACGAGTCTAAAAAACAACTCCTCACGTCAACGCACGTAAGCAACATGGGCGCCAACGTGAGCGCCCACGTGACCAAAATATTTGATGGCGCTGATTGGCTGAAATTATGTTTCGGCGGCACAGTTTACTATTGAGACTTTTGCAACCTGCTGGTTGCTGCTGTTTCGCTCGGGAGCTCTGCCCCGTAATGATAAACTAATGCCATGGGCAAGGCCAGGCAGGAAACAGGTGACTTATCAGTAACTTTAGACATCGTAACACAATTTTAAACGAGATTGTATTGTAGATTATACATTTTTGTGATACTAATTGTATGATATTTACCTTGTTCATTAAAAATTAAAATATAAAATATATATATTTTTTAAATATATTTGTTTTAAATATATATTTTTTTATTTAATATTTTTTTTTTTTTTTTATTTTGTATCTGGCAAGAGGTGGGGCGGCGCCCCTAGCGCCCCTATGGGCCGGCCGCCACTGTAAACTAAGTAGGACGATTTAAAACTCACTTAATTGGGTTAATTTAGAAATTGCTTCAGTTTATCATCATAACAGATTAAAAAGTTCAGATTCATTTTACAATAAATCAAGGAATGATGCACTTCTACAAACAAAAACAACATAATTAAAACATTTAAACAAACTACTAAAAGTAGATGAACTACATTATTCAAAAGTTTACACTAACTTCTGATAATAACACAGGGGAAATTATAAACGAGGCATCTCTTTTCCTCTCTCTCTCTCTCTCTCCCCCTCTCCTGACAGCCCGTCAGTATCAGGGTTAGTACAAATGAATCCCTTGGCGGTTCTAGTGTTAATTTACCGTTTTGTCTTCTCTTTGCAATGCTTAATCGATTTGAAACCAAGTCTAACATAGTTTAAACTTAACGTTAGCTTTCTAGCTAACACAACACATGCACGTACCTTTCTCTGTGTTTTTTTTTGTAGTGACGAATGAAGCTGGATGCTGCAGACCCTGCATACCGCTGTTCTCTTCTTATTACCGTCATCGACAAAATAATCCTTGAATCCAAACTTCACTATTTTTGGAGTAAAGCTAGCCGCTGCCATGTTAACTGAGACTCCTGCCTTCTAGTGGGTTGCCAGGTTTGCGCACATTTTTCGAAAAAACTAAACGTAATATCTCACTACAAAAACGCAAATATTTCATTTTAAACAGTGAAGTCCTTTCAAGTCATCTATCTCAAGCTTAAGTCAAGTCTCAAGTCATGAATACCAAGTCAAAGTCAAGTATTTTATCAATGTTAGTCAAGTAAGTCTCAAGTCAAAAAATATGCGACTCGAGTCTGACTCGAGTCTGACTCGAGTCCCCACCTCTGGTAGATACCCCCAAAGCTTTTTTCTTATTCAAAAGAAGACCATAACCTAAAGTATTCTTTAATGTTTAAATAAAGCCTTATTAGTTTGTCTGTTTTGCACATCCTCCAATTAATATCTAATAATACAAATAACAAAATTCAATAACGTGCTTTAACCACTAGGTGCCCTTTTCTATCAGCTGTGCACCGTTATGGTGTAAATACAGCCTATCTACCAATTGGATTAAATATAAAAGTCAGCCGAATTAGTGTTGATACTGCAAGGAGACGTATTGTGTGAAAAGAAATGTAAGATGTTGTTTAATTGCTGATATATTTATGATCCACGTCACGTTTTCAGTTTTGGCGGCAGTTCTTCCTGTTTGTCTAGAAGTCTTCTCTTCAGGGCTCTATAAATAGAGAACTACGGCAGATATGTAATATTTAATGCAGCCGAACCGTGTATTACAATGCCGTTATGTGATGACTTTCAAAGAGAAAAGCAAGCACTCTTGGAATAAAGTATTATTTTATAACACCTACGTCACTTCCGGGAAAAAATTACAGCCCCGCCCACTTTTGGGGGAAAACAACGCTGTCATTTGAATGGCGGTCAATACAAATTCTGAAGTTTTTGCCAATCCGATCAGAATTTTTTGAAAACCGTGGATTTTTGTATCTTCAAAGAGCCTGATTACGATGGCCAGTCAGGCAAACAATTACATTCAATCATTTGAAATCGACAATCGGTTTCGATATATGGTTAAAGGGGACCTATCATGCAAAATGCACCTTTGTACGTCTTTTATATATGAATATGTGTCCCCGGTGTTCCAGGGAACTCACCAAGTGTCAGAAAACACAACCCTCTCTATTTTCCTCCTTCGCCAAATCTCTAAAAAAGGGGCTGCAACGGATCTCCATTCCTGTTCATGTGTCTTCTCGCAATTATCACTGGCCTCGTGTATCTCCTAATCGCTATAACCGGCCCGCTCTCGTCTATCCCACGTGCTCCTCTGAGATCCAGCATCTAGTTTCAGGCGGCCTGTGGAACTGCCAGTCAGCTGTTCCTAAGGCTGACTTCATCTCTGGCTACGCCTCCCTACAGTCCCTGGATTTCCTTGCTCTCACTGAGACCTGGATTACTCCATTCAACACAGCATACTCCTTCTCCCATACACCCAGACCCTCTGGCAGAGGAGGTGGCACTGGTCTCCTGCTCTCTCCCACATGGAGCTTTTCCCTCTTCAAGCTACCTAACTTCACTCCTTCCACCTTTGAATTCCATGCCGTCACAGTGACCCATCCTATACAATTAACCATTGTTGTTCTCTACCGTCCACCAGGCGCCTTGGGGGACTTCTTGGAGGAATTAGATCATCTCCTCTCACACATCCCTGAAATCGGCCCTCCCGCTGTACTTCTCGGAGACTTCAACCTCCAGACGGGGAAGATAGACGAACTAACATCTCTGTTAACCGCCTTTGCTTTCTCACTGTCTCCGTCCCCACCAACTCATAAAGCTGGGAATGTCCTTGATCTCATATTCTCAAGGAACTGTGCTACTTCTAACCTCTCTGTAAACTCGCTCCACACCTCCGATCACTTCTTCATTTCATTCTCTCTACCCCTTTCCAAACATAACAAACTAATCTCTTCGCATCCTGCACTTGTCCGCCGTAACCTCCGTTCCCTCTCCCCCTCTACCTTTGCCTCCTCGGTGCTCTCAGCCCTCCCTTCCTCTGACTCCTTCCAACTCCTGCCTCCAAACTCTGCTGCAGAAACTCTCCTCTCTACTCTCTCATCCTCTCTGGACTCTCTCTGTCCTCTCACATCTCGGCAGGCTCGTCAGTCCCCTCCTGCTCCCTGGCTAAATGACGCACTGCGTGCTAATAGAACCGTCCTTCGGGCAGCAGAGCGGAAACGGTGGAAATCCAAACATTGCGACGACCTCCTAACCTATCAGGCTCTCCTCTCCTCTTTCTCTGCTTCCATCTCTCAGGCAAAAAGCACTTTCTTTCAAGACAAGATCCAATCTTCCTATTCCAATCCTAAAAAACTATTTTCCATCTTCTCCACCCTCTTGGACCCTCCCAAAGCCCCTCCCCCCTCCTCCCTTCTGTCAAGCGACTTCGTTAACTACTTTGAAAAAAAGGTTGACGATATTCGCTCGTCTTTTTCTGACTCACCTCTACTCACCGCTGGATCACCTGACCGACACTCAACCGGCACACTAACTACTTTTTCCCCTCTCTCGCCAAGTGAGGTTCTTACCCTCATTACCTCTGCCCGCCCTACCACCTGTCCTCTGGACCCTATCCCTTCAAACCTCCTTCAGACTATCGCTCCTGATATTCTACCGTTTCTCACCCATTTCATCAACACTTCTCTAACTTCTGGTCACTTTCCAAACAGTCTCAAGGAGGCAAGAGTAAACCCTCTCCTAAAGAAACCCACTCTCAACCCGTCTGATGTTATAAACTACAGGCCTGTCTCTCTCCTCCCGTTCCTGTCTAAAACACTTGAACGCGCTGTCTTTAAACAACTCTCCTGTTATCTCCATCAGAACAACCTTCTGGATCCGCACCAGTCTGGTTTCAAGGCAGGTCACTCCACAGAAACTGCCCTCATTGCTGTCACTGAGGAACTGCACACTGCTAAAGCAGCCTCCCTCTCCTCTGTCATCATCCTGTTGGACCTGTCTGCTGCATTAGACACGGTGAACCATCAGATCCTACTTCACACTCTCCAAGAACTTGGAGTTTCAGGCTCTGCACTTTCCCTCCTCACCTCATACCTCAAAGACCGCACCTACAGGGTAACTTGGAGAGGGTCCGAGTCCGATCCTTATCAATTAACTACAGGGGTCCCTCAGGGCTCTGTTCTTGGTCCCCTGCTCTTCTCCCTGTACACAAACTCGCTCGGATCTGTCATTAGCCCGCATGGTTTTTCATACCACTGCTACGCTGACGACACCCAACTAATTCTAGGGTGGTCGCACGCATCTCTTCTTGTTTAGCTGACATCTCTCAGTGGATGTCCGCTCATCATCTCAAGCTCAACCTTGACAAAACTGAAGTGCTTTTCCTTCCGGGAAAAGATTGTCCCACTCTTGACCTGACCATCAACATCGGCACCTCTGCTGTCTCCCCGACCCAGACTGCAAGGAATCTGAGTGTGATCCTGGATACAACCTGTCCTTCACTGTAAATATCGCTGCTACAACCCGCTGCTGCAGATACACGCTTTTCAACATCAGGAAGATACGCCCCCAGCTGACCCAGAAAGCGACGCAGGTTCTGGTCCAGGCTCTCGTCATCTCACGCCTAGACTACTGCAACTCCCTCCTGGCTGGTCTAACTGCATGTGCCATCCGACCTCTGCAGCTCATCCAGAATGCAGCGGCTCGTCTGGTCTTCAACCTTCCTACATTTTCCCACACCACTCCGCTCCTCCGCTCCCTCCACTGGCTTCCAGTAACTGCTAGAATTCACTTCAAGACACTGGTACTTGCTTACCATGCTGCGAATGGATCTGGCCCTTCCTACATCCAGGACATGGTTAAACCGTACACCCCAGCGCGTGCACTTCGCTCTGCATCAGCCAAACGACTCGCTGCACCCTCACTGCGAGGGGGACCCAAGTTCCCATCAGCAAAAACACGTGGGTTTGCTATCCTGGCTCCTAAATGGTGGAATGAGCTCCCCATTGACATCAGGACGGCAGAAAGCTTACACACCTTCCGGTGCAGACTGAAAACTCATCTCTTCCGACTCCACTTAGAGCGATAGAATGACTAACAAAGAACTGCTAACAGAGCACTTATATACTAATAAAGGACTGGCTTATCTAAAGCCAGTTGAGTAGCACTTGAACTGATTGGCTCTATGAAACCTGATGTACTTATATGATTCTGTTTTCCTCAAGGTTGTGTCTTCCTGGTCGAATGTACTTATTGTAAGTCGCTTTGGATAAAAGCGTCAGCTCAATGCAATGTAATGTAATGTAATCTGAAAAAAACGGATCCAGATTTCAACACTTTTCTACGTCACAGAGAAGTGCTCGGCTTATTGGTCAACTCTCCACCTATCATGGGAATGAGCCACGGCCACGTGCATTGCCAAACCTCTCATTCGCATATAGGCTATCGGCAGGCTAAATAATTAACCCCAGTCACATCTGTGTTTTTGCCTGCTTTTGCCAGGATGTTTAAGCCAGTTAAACGTTGTGTTGTTGTTGGCTGCAAGACTCGGGACAGGGGACTGCATGCAGATTTCTGTTTGTGTGTTCCAAACATTTTACCACGGACATGTTTATGAACTTCTCTCAAGTCCAACACGGATATGCCTCCAAACTAATGCTAAACCCGGGATCAATACCAACCATCCGGGACCAGGCCAGTGAGGACACATCCAATTTTGAAGCTGTAAGTTTTTATTTAGTGGTGTTTTTCCTGATAAAGCTATCTCTAGCTTGTATATGTAGCATATAGCTTCGCCGTATCAATGTCACCTCAAACCCAAATAGTAATCTGTTAGGTGTTTATATGTTTTTGTAACATTTTATTTTGTACGCTCCGCAGTCTTTGCTTTGTCTTTTATTTTAATTATCAGGCATTTGCTAACATGTTCAGACATACTGCCGTAATGGCGATCTGTGTGAAGGCTGTAAAGCCACGCCCTAGCCGATAACACAAGTATTTATTCTCCTATTATTAGTAT
Source organism: Pseudochaenichthys georgianus (assembly GCF_902827115.2). Classification (NCBI taxonomy): domain Eukaryota; kingdom Metazoa; phylum Chordata; class Actinopteri; order Perciformes; family Channichthyidae; genus Pseudochaenichthys; species Pseudochaenichthys georgianus. Next base: position 41,167,516 of record NC_047506.1, read on the forward strand.
TTAGTATCCTCTAAAATCATATTGAGTAAGTTATAATAACAAACGTAATCTTCTGTAGGCAAGTGCTGTTTTTTCCAGTGTTATATGTAAAAGCTTTTGTGATTGTAGTCTGTAAGAACGATCAGATATCATCGATCTGTAAGCTAAGCTACGCTACGCTAATGAGACATGCCGTTTTTTCCAGCGTTATATGTAAAAGCTTTTGTGATTGTAGTCTGTAAGAACGATCAGATATCATCGATCTGTAAGCTAAGCTACGCTAATGAGACATGCCGTTTTTTCCAGCGTTATATGTAAAAGCTTTTGTGATTGTAGTCTGTAAGAACGATCAGATATCATCGATCTGTAAACTAAGCTATGCTACGCTAATGAGACATGCCGTTTTTTGCAGCGTTATATGTAAAAGCTTTTGTGTGTTTACTTGTTTGCGGACATGAATATAAATGGGGGTGTGTTAGGATACAACACTGTGTATGTATGCGAGGGGGGACACACACCACGAGTAAAACTGAGCTAAAGCCCCGTTGGTCTCTTGTTGTTGACAAGGCCTTACCTCTAGCAACAGGCTAATTAGTGGCTAGCACTCATTACAGTCAGTCTACTGAGCTCAGCCCCTCTCCAACACATCACCTGTATTGAGTCAGAAACACAGCATGCACGTTACGGTTCAAAACTAACTCGGATTGGAAAAGGCTAAGCAAAGAGCTTTGCTAAATAGAGAGTTTTAGCCCCATCTTTTGGGATTTCAGACTATATTTATCCAAATAGTATTTTCTCATCCTGAATACTAAGTTGAGATGATTTTGTTCTAACTATGTGTTCTTCTTTACAGGCCAGCACCTCACATACTTACTAATTAGTGACAATTTGTACATCCTTTGCTATTATTTACATTTTTTTTTATCATGGCGGAAATGAAAGACTGTACCTGGCAGCCCTGCACTACAATGAAAACGCTGAGCGTGCACAAGCCACTACATCCACTGGAAACCCTCTGTATAAACTGCAGTTCCCAAAGGCCAGGAAGGGAGAATGCAGAGCAAAACCATTAAAGACTGACCCCACATTCCGTAAGTGATTAAAATATTTATTATACAACTATTTACAAATATAAAATAAAAAAATTAGAAAGAACTTTCAGTTTTTTACATGCATATACTAATCTAAACCACATTTATAGACGCTTTTATCCATAGCGACTTACATACTCAATACTGTGGGCAATCCCCACAGGAGCACTTTGGGGTGAAGTGTCTCAGGGACACAACGACATGCTGACTGCAGTGGGGTTTGAACCTGTGCTCCCCTGATCCCAACACCAGCACCACTATTCCACTGCGCTTCCCTTTTGCATTTTCATGAACTTAAGGGCATTTAAATATGGAATACCATTTAAGCCAAAATTAAATAAATACATAAATAATTAAATTAATACATATATATATATAAATATGCCTATGAAATAAATAAATGAGGCAATAAATATGTATACATGTACATTTAAATACACATTTATTTATTTCAAGAGACTTTTATTTCATAATGACACATTTATTTATTTATTTCAGGGGACTTTTATTTCATAATGACACATTTTATTTATTTCAGGGGACTTGTATTTCATAATGACACATTTATTTATTTCAAGAGGCTTTTATTTCATAATGACACATTTATTTATTTCATGGGACTTTTATTTCATAATGACACATTTATTTATTTCAAGAGGCTTTTATTTCATAATGACACATTTATTTATTTCATGGGACTTGTATTTCATAATGACACATTTCTATTCCTTATATGCAAATGAACGGGGCGTGGTTAGCTCACAGATCCAGACCAAAGCAACAGCACTACAACTGTCTCAATAGCTCTTGTTTCACACTCCAGTACTCTTAAGTGGTGCCAAACTGCCAATAAACCAAACCGGTTCCGGTTCAAGAACCGTTCTTGTGCTTTTCTGGTGCTTAACTGGTTCTTCTCTGGTTCTGCCCCTTTTCCACCAAACTGGTTCCAGAGCCAGTTCCGGGCTAGCCTGATTTAGCTCTGGTTCTTCCTGTTTCGGCCGCAGCGGAGCCGGCTCTAAACACCGAAAACCGGTTCTTAGCTGACCCCACTTGGCTGCCCGGCAAGAACCAAGAACCACGCTCATGTCGGAAGGGGGCTAGATTAACCTGAGCCATAATAACACTTTATGACGACTACGGAAAATGAAAGTAGTAACAAGCAGTAGCACTGAGCAAAGTGATTAGAACACACAAAGAACACACTTTATAAAATGAGGCAACACTAACCAGGCTTCGTGTGATTCTGTTTATTTGTACCTTACTTTGACCATCAGTTCACTGTCATTGATCATTGTGGAGAGCAGGCAGACGTTTTGTTTTGTATTATAGCAGAGAGACGGCTGAGTTGACCGCAGTTATGCAACAGCAACCAAAGCTAAACTGACTATCTCTCGTTTTTTTGTTGTACTCGCCGTGAAGTGGTTTTGCGGCCTGCCAGTAAACCCAGAGAAGAAGAAGACGAAGTGACGTCAGCGTAATCGTGCCTCAGGGAAAGTACTGCGGTGTGAATGCGATTGGCACTAGCCCCCTGGCGGATTTAGTGCCGTGGTACTTTAGTGCCGTGGTACTTTAGTGCCGTGGTACTTTAGTGCCGGCACTAAAGTACCGCAAGTCCTGCGCTGTGAAAGCGGCTATTGAGACAGTGTTGTGGTGCTGTTGCTTTGGTCTGGATCTGTGAGCTAACCACACCCCGTTCATTTGCATATAAGGAATTTAAATGTGTCATTATGAAATACAAGTCCCCTGAAATAAATGGAAATGTGTCATTATGAAATACAAGTCCCCTGAAATAAATAAACGTGTCATTATGAAATAAAAGTCTATTGAAATAATATGTATTTATTTAATTATTTATGTATTTATGGCTTGAATGGCATTCCATATTTATAGAGCAAAATAATGAACCCGTGAAATATAAACATTTTCAAAGAAATGTAGTTTGTTATCAAACCATAGCACGCCTGTCAGGCTACACCCCCGCCCCCCTCCTCTCTGTAATTGGTCAGAGCCCCACAAGTGATCCAACATGAGCCTCGCTCCGCTGCAGTCGCCCCGCCGCTCAGCCCTCCGCAGCCCGCCGATCAGCGCTCCGCCGCCCGTCGCTCAGTGCTCCGCAGCCCGCCTCCGCTCCACAGGACTACCGTGTCCAGAGCGGGGAAATGTGCACGGTTATTCCAGTGGGCGTTGCCTGATACCGTGCTGAAGTGTGCACTGATTTTTTCTTCCTGCAGCTGGTGTGAGATGTTCTGCATTTGCAATGGCAAGAGGTCTGTTTCCATGGGGGATCTTCACCAAGCCTCTGTACATCCAGGTAGGCTTCAGGGAATCCCACTCTGTGACACATCTGTTTACACGCGCGTTACCGGAAGCGACTGATCACTGTTATGCTATATTCTGATTATCATTTGACCTTCATGCTGCATGTGGATTGCTGGTAATGTGCAGCCATCACTGTAGGTTTTTGTGACTGAATCAGAAAGTCACTTGATGCTCGACAGAAATCAGCCATCCTCTGATCCCGTTGCTGTAGCAACCAGGTCCTGCATCTAAGCCTTGTGTTCATAGGGGATGTTTGAGAGGTTGAACAACTTTATTATCACCTTACATAATGAACTGTTCACTGTGAGAGAACAAGAAACAGCATGCACTTGGAACAAACAAATATGAGCATATTTAATCCTGTAGAGCAGGGTGCTCCAACACGTGGATCGCGAGCTACCGGTAGCTCGCGGGCAGCTTTTCAGTAGCTCGCCGCTCGCGGTTCACAGACTGTGTAGAAAAAATCCGACTACAATAAATGCACCTGAATCAGTCCGTGTCGCTGCGGCTCAGACACACATGGATTTATGTTTTTTTTTAAATACTCGCGTTAGCACCATGTCAGGTTTTTGGTGGATATAATCAAGTCTTGGATTGCAGAGTATAAACGTCCTCTTGCTATTTTTAGTTGATAAATACTTGTGTGAAGTTTGTGAAGGCAGTAGGAAAAAAGCTTCCGCGATCACCGTCTCCTCTGTTCCTCCAAACCCCGCCCCTCCCTAAAAATAATGAGTGACAGGCTGATAGTAACCTGATAGAAACTATATTATTCACTTATTCACTGATTGAGATATGATGAAGCTAACTTAATCTCATACATTCATGGGATTTATGTAACAGTGAGACAGAGAATGTAAGTGTGCACCCACATGCAGTATTTTTGTTTTTATATGCTGTTGTAAATACTCCTGTTGTCTGCTGTGTTCAGACTCAAGTCATGTTTGTGATGCCACATTCAGTGTCCTTTTTTTAACAGAAGACCGTTGCTAGAAGCTGTAGCTAGACTGCAGAAGTATTAGTTTTTTACAATTGATTTATTATGGTTTATAATTTCATGTCAAGACGAAGGAAAAGAAGAAGATGGCTGAACTGTTCAGTGTCAATCCTGTGGAGATGGAGGTTAGAAATCTCCATAATCATGTTCAGCTTAAGTCTCAGCAAAACTCACAACATTTCTGGAGCCTTGTAGACCCAGAAAACTATAAGAGCATTCACCAAGCAGCACTGAAAATGTCTGCTTTATTTGGCTCTACACACCTTTGTGAAGCAGCTTTTTCTGACATGAATGGCATGAAATCTAAATACAGAACAAGACTGATTGATGAACATTTAAGTGACTCTATTAGAGTGAACCTAAGTGGGTACACTCCAGCATACACCTCTATGGTGCAGTGCCAGTCATCTCACTAACTGTGAAAATTATTATTATTTTGCACATGTGCCATAAGATGCTTGTAAGGTGGTGATATGTATTTACTATGTGGGCCATAATAAGAAGTGAAAAAATTGTCTTTTTTTCTTGGACATTTATGTGAATTTTCAGTGATGTTTACTATGTGGGCCATAATAATATGTGAGCAATTGTCGTTTTCTTGGACCTTGATGTGAAGTTAAGATTTTTGATAAGCTTTAGATTGCAATTTCACATGTGTACAAAAGTAGCTTAATTCAACTGATGAGCGCTATGTGAATAAATGTGAGCGATGTGATGGAAGTAGCTCTTGGCCACTTTCATTTTTTCAAAGATAGCTCTCAGATGAAGAAAGGTTGGAGACCCCTGCTGTAGAGACACGGCACTGAATCTCATCAAGCAGATGCTGAGCATTATGTAACAGTTTGATGTGACACACGGGGTCTCAAGATCCATCATTTACACTCCACACACAGAAAGAGTATTATTAGAAATTCAACTTGGACCTACTAAGTGTAATTAAATACAATATATTGATCAATTAAAGACTGCCTCTATTAACACATTTGTCTTAGTTTGAGTTTCTTTTTGGAGGCTCCTAACACGTTTTCATGTAATCATTTATATCATTTATTTTGTATACTCTATGGTAGTTGTTATTTTACTTTTGAGGCCGTGAGACTTTGGAGGTATACTGGATGGAAAGAGTGATTGAGTGAGTGAAAATAGAAGATGATGTGTACATTGTATGATTTAGCTCTTTGTGATTTTGAGAAAACATAATATATTGAAAATTAACTTGAATACATGTATCTCTGAGTCATACTACCAAAGCCATACGTATTCATAACTCTTTACTCTTAGCTTAGGCTCACTTATAGCCTACTTCTTGTTTTTTAAAGAGGCCCTATACAGTTTTTTGGGGGGTTTCCTTTTCCTCTTGTGTGTTATACAGGTTTGTGTGCATATGGTCTGCAAAGGCTAGCATCCCTGGCAGGAAATCCCAACGCACCATTGGACTCCTTTGTTTACTTCTGTAACATAGTGACATCACTATGTAACATACGCTTGGCTAAGGGGCGGGACATCCAGGGCCGGCCCGTAGCACTGGCGTTATAGATGTTAGCCTAGGGCGCCAGATCTGGAGAGGCGTTGCGCTGGCAGCTCTGGGAGGGAAACACATTTTTTTGACCGTTGGTGCTCATCCTAATTTTCGACCTTGATGTAACAATATTCATAATTAATACATGAATATGTGTCCCCGGTGTGTCAGGGAACTCACCAAGTGTCAGAAAACACAACCCTCTCTCTTTTCCTCCATACCCAAATCTCTAAAAACAGGGCTGCAACGGATCTGATACAGACTGATACAGATTTGAAATTGTTCTGACGTCAGAAATGGGGTGCTCCGCCTATATGGGCAACTCTCCACCTATCAGGGGAATGAGAGGTTGCCGTTGCATGGTAACAGCATGGTAACAGCATGGTAACAGCATGGTAATATGATGCTTGTGCTTCACCCCCCTCCTTTGCAGGGGGGCGTGGTCAGCTGCAGCTCATTTGCCACAGAATCAGCCCTTGCAAAAACAGGGCTGGAATACAGCAAATAAAGCGAGGCATGGCTAAAATGCATGATCTGTTTGGTATTTTGAATAAAAAACTTCACAGACATGTTTTATATAGGAATGGCCCTACAATATATTATTCAAATATAGCATGATAGGTCCACTTTAAGTAAATGTAACACCCTTTTCACCCCGGTTACACTTTTCATTTGCCCTGTACGATGGGCGCTGTAAGTGATGAAAATGGGGGATGTTGGCTTATCTGGCGCCCGCAGCTCACAGCCAAAGGACGAGTGAGCGTGGGAGAGCAGGAGGGTACCCGGTAACGGCGTTGTTGTTATTAGAATCTGGTGCTAGCTGCTCTTACGGATATAAGAAGAAGCTGTTTCTACAATAATGTGGAGGAGAGCTCTGCTGTCAGACTGAGAGGCTCAGTGAGGTAAAGAACTCTGAGTGTTTAGATAGTTAACTTTAGTCTAAGTTATCTCAGTGGGTCTCAAACAGTTTGATCACAATTTATGTAAACACATATCTCCAAGGCACTCCTTTATAATTATTGGGATAAACAGGTTTGAAATCATTTCAATATACTATAGGACAGTAAACCAAAAATATCGTTTAATTAAAACAGGAGAGATTACCAAATAAGCATAAATAAATGTTAACTAGGTAAAATAAGATATGAATGAACAACAAAAATAAAATACATTACTTTTATTTGTTATTGGCTATGGTAGGCTATTGGTTATGTTCACATACTTATTTGATTATTAAAATGTAAACCAATATTTTTCATGTGGGTGTTCTAGAGTTGTACCCCCTAGATCTAGTCTCTAGTAATGTGTGCTCAAAGTGCACCAGATTGAAGCATTTTACTTTAAAATGTTCAACATTTTCTTCCCGGGGGGCACACCCCGGACCCCCCTAGAGGATGTGACGTCCACCCCCATTCTATTGTGTATTCCTTGGATACTCTATTGATCTTTATCTTTTCTACTGTACGATTCTCTGGGGGGGGGGGGGGGGGGGGGGGGGCGCCAGCTAAAATCTCGCCTAGCGCAGCAAATTGTCTAGAGCCGGCCCTGGGGACATCTCTAACCGGCTGACCAATCACAACAGATCCGGCCAGCTAACCAATCAGAGCAGACTGGGCTCTGGTTTCAGACAGAGGGTGAAAAGAGGTGTTGCAGCACAGACAGTATGAGAAAGATAAAGAGCTTTTTGAACATTAAAGCATGAAGACATGTCCCAGTAGAGACACACAATACTAATATAATATTGAAAATGAGCAGGATATGTCTTCTTTAATACATTCCTATATTTTATTCTATTCATTTTTCATATACTTCTTGGTAGAGGGAACGTTGATGTTTTAGAATGTTCTATGTGGCAGGAACTTGTAGGTTATAAGTGTATGGACTACTTTGGAGAAAAGATTGCTCTGTGTATGATTTTGATCTTTGTGTTTTTAACAACAAACATATCATCCACTGATTTATCCACTCACACATTTATCGTTGGGACATTCGGCCCCACAGTCATTTGTGCCCCTCATTTCGCTCCAACAATGTCTGATCTCTGCTGCCGTGTGCTTCCTGCCTGCCCTTGCATGTTAGAGACAAAAACTGTCAAGTGCTATGAACAGAGTGAGAAACAGGCGGTCTCCAGGGACAGCCACCAGCACCGCTCAGCTTTCTAGGCCACCTCAGCCTTCCAGTGACAACTTCAGAAGTGTCATTTAGTGATCCTCAGAGAGAAGCTATTTCCACTGAAATACAAGAAGTGACAAGTTCTGCAAGCCGGAAATGTGTGTCCAGTTCCTATGCAGATATTTCATCTTTATGTTTTATAATTATGCGAGATGAAAAGATGATTGTGTCTCCTATGTCTTCATGTCATGCTTCAGAGTTCGAACATATCGTTTAAAAATGACGAGTAAAAGCATGAACACTTCAGTGTCCATATGTTAAAGCTGGTGCTGCATAGTGACATGTGTTGAGGCTAATTCTCTGCCTTGTTCATTCTGAAACGTGTTCAATGCAATTTAATATTTCAACAAATGAACAAGCCATGTTAGCATCAATCTTTTTTTATTATTCACATGACTATTTAAAGGCTCTTTTCCACTGATGTTGCTGTATTTGTCCCATAGATTACATGTTATATAGTTTATGTAGAATTCTCTATTTAAAGTAACCCATATATAACATGAATTATTATATCGTATTTTTTCTGCAGAAATGATATGAATGTTAGTTTAAAGAAATATGGCAACTAGAAGCATTTAAACATTATGCATTTTGGAATAATTAAAAGTTATGATGATATATTCTCTTGAGGTGAGCATTAACTTTAACTGCTTGTCATAAATAAGATGCACAAACCGCCAATTATCCATTTGTAGTTGGCTCTATGATGAACTACTAATGCAAATATTTGCTGGCATGTTTTCACAAGCAGCAGTACAACAGGTAGAGATATAAACTACTTGGGTATTAGAGTGGACATTTGATACAAAGCCTACGAATATGCAAACATTTTGAGGCTTTATGAATATATCTCATATCTTATAAACTGAGATATGACTATATGTATTTTAGAGATAAGCCTAAGTATAGCAGACAATGCAGTCGCTAAAACAAGGTTTCCATTGTGTGATTCTGTTAAACCATGAGTATGTTTTATAAATACATTTAATATTATTCTTGTTAAACACTCGCAGAAACAATCAAGTCACTCAGCGATGTAGCGTCACATGACAACATCGCGTGACATTAGTCATATGACATATTGTTGGTAAACGAGCAGCGGTCTGCCAGTAAAGGTCCTGTTCTTGTTTGGTGCCCCCCCCCCTGCCCTCCAACAGTCTGTTGAACACCGTTATATTTACAGCATGATGACAGGCAGAACAAGCGCTGATAAAGTAATGTTCCCATGTGTTAATGTCGCAGTATTGAGTCAGCATGGAAAAGTGAGCGTTGTGTGTGTGTGGGTGGAGGAGGTGGTGTGTGTGACGGGGGTCCTGCTGTCTAGGCTGTGATGAGTCAGATCTTGTAGTGTCAGACAGTGTTGCATTCTTTTAAAGTCTGTGCGTTGGGGGGGCACAGTGACTCATTTGGGGGGGCATGGCCCGCGAATGGCCCCCCATGACGCCGGCCCTGGTGACAAGTGAGGATGCTACTGACTCTGCCAGGTAGCCCTTGACATCAATCTTTTATGCACATACTGTAAGGCTGGTATTCATATGTATCAGGCAAATTATGCTGTTTTCACTCCTGCAGCCCATCCTGTTGCTTTTCTGTTTTCACATCTGTCTTTTGGCTCTGCATATCAGTCCATTACCAAGCCACCTCTGAGGGATAGCTTTATAATCATACATTATGGATGAATGGTGTGCAGGCTGCAAAAACCGTGTGTCGAACAGTAATGTGCTGCTCTCCATCCGCTTTGATCTCCTCTCCCCCTCAGTGTCTCTACAGGGTGTATGCATGATCTCTCAGGGTTCAGATGGTTTGAACATGCAGGCTTCCTTACCCAGCAGTGAGGGGGTGCAGAGGAAGCAGTTCAACCAGTTCACGGCACACTGTGTTTTTTCCGCCCACCTCACACACATGGCCACAGCTCCCAGTCAGTCTCTAATTAATAGCTGTCACAGCAGCCACAATCGATATCACCTCATTAGCCATGTTTGTGTAACTCTGGCTTCACAAAGGGTCAATACATAATCCCTGAGATACAAATGCATCGGGCAGAATTGAAATGAAAGCCACAAATGATCAATTAGAGAAAAGCCAACCATACGTTGTTTCTCCGCAGAGTGTTATTACCATGCTTTTTGCTGCTGATGCATTTCACCTACGGACAGATCAATAGGAGGTATACTAGCAGCACTTGTGCGGTCAGTCACTGCAGTCGGGTCAGATTTGTAAAAAAAACAATCAATACTTAAAGCAGAAATAGCATTGAGTTAATCATTGATGATTGGATCGTTCCTGCAGGGTGTTTGCAAGATGATTTGTTTGTATATATTATAGCTGCATATGTCAATCTGACCTATTTTCTTACAGCAAAATTAGCAGTCAGAAAGAGACATGTTTGATTTCTGTATACGTGTGATAAAAGAAGAAATCCCTTTCTTATTATTTAATCCATTCATTTTAGTGACCAAAGCAGTTGAGATAAACCATGCACTTATCAATACCTTTATATTAGCAAATGATCAAATCACTTTACGAAATATGAAAGTAGTAGCTGATGCACCCCTAAAAACAAACCCAACCCAAAAACAACAACAATTAATATTCAGTCTCGAAATGATCGGGATGGTATGGTGGCCGACAGGTGCAAACACGCTTTAACGGCCCAAAATATTTCCATTAGGAGAAACATGCTGCAGCTTAAAAAACAATGCAAATAAAAAAGACGAAATATGCCAAAACACATGCTAATGAAGGAACATCTTCACCAACTTGACGAAACATGCGCAGCGTTTACTAAAAGTGCTGCATTAAAGGCGAGCATGGAGAGAAATATAGTCAATCGGAAGCTATTGGTACCTGTTTATGTGGATAATTATGTAAATGATGATGTCCTTTTGTTGTTCTATTTATGTTTATGTTTCATGTGGAACTACTTGAGCAGGTCTGCCTTGAAAAAGAGATCAAGGATCTCAATGGGATTTATCTGTAGGCCTATAAATAAAGGTTTGAAATGAAATATTACCGAGTGACATATGGCTGTCTGAAAGCTTGATATATGTATGATCTGATATGTGGTGTCAAAGACATTACATTGATTGAATATCCATTTACAGGCAGACACAAATGTAATGGATTGCCAATATGGAAGCACAAAAAAAAAACGTATTAGGTTGAGTGTATGGGAAAAGAGCAGAGTGACTGTTCTGGGAAACTGCAAAGTTGGGTTAGAACATCTCTGAGGAAGTAGAAGGGGGGGGATAGAGAGACTCACAGCAATACAGAATATTGGAAGTGAAAGGGAGCACATGGGAGTCCATCACTGTCAGGCACTGAGTGCAAGAATCATTAATATCAGGACTGCTAAAAACTCTGTTCACTAATGCTCTCCATTGGAAGGCTGCCATTATTGATCAGGCAGAATGTATTTGTCAGTGTGGGAATTAAAAAGTAAATCAAAAGACAAGGTAATGAGTCTGGAGTCGCGCTGGATGTTGGTGCTGTGCCAGCCCACAAACAGCATTTACTGTTAACGACCGCCCAGCTATCAGCTAGTACATTAGTGATGTACATTTGTGTTCCACTTATTCGTCTCTTCCCTTATTTATAGGGCAAATAATTTATCAAATAAATAATTACTATGTTGACGTTTTACTCATATTGTTATCTCTACATGCATGTTCCCTTTTATTTATTTAGATCCAAAGATGTGGGCCAAAGTGCTCCACTTTGTCATTTCAAAAGTGACAAAGGAAAGACTTCATTTTTAGTTTAAAGTACATTTATTGACACATGCGCCATATGATAACATGTTAAAAGTCTTTGGCGATTATACCCCGATCCTGATATTGTATATCTTAAAGAGGATATGTAGCCGCGAGCATATGGAAACCCCCCCAGGGTCTAGAGACTGGTGGTGATGTTGAAGATCTGGATTTGATGAGGAGATGGGATGAAGAGGAGGTGTGATGAGGTCTTTGGATTAGCTCTCCTGGCACCGGAAGTGATGGAAGGAGGTGATGGGTGGGAGGCCGCAGCATGAACACCTCAAATCACAGCTGACTGCAGGAGAGAACGGAACCATTTTAAAGTGCGACTGCAGCACGATGATTGGCTGCTGGAGATTGAGGTGAAATGTAAATGGTTAAAGAGAACGACCGTGTTGAGCTGATTATATGTAGCTGCGGAGTGAATGAATATACCCAGTCTTCCTGAAAGAACTTGCGCTGAGCTTCATTTACAGAACAGTGCTGCAGATTGAAATACTATGTAGTCCCTTGATGTTAAAAGTAAAAATCACAACAAGTCAAATCGAAAGCTGAGAGTCTCACAGGCTGAGGAAAGAAGCTGTTCAGGTAAAAGACAAGCTGGTAACTTTGCTTTTCTACAATCTCATATTTTTTCTCATGTTTTAGAGTCTAAGTGACTTTTGGGGACAAACAGTTTGATAGCTGACAGCTGCTAAACGGGCTGTAAAGTAAACCATCGCGCAATTCCACACCGTCAATGTACAATCACTACAAGTGCATGTATTTGCCCCCGAGAAGTGTAAAGAGCTCTCACTCGATACTGGACGAAACATTGTGCTCCCCATTAAAAAAATATTGAAAAAGTTGTTTCCAAAACACAAGTGGATCGGGTTGGAACCAAAGTAAGGCATGTCTCTCTCTCCCCCCTTCCTGTCTACTCCGCTATACTCAAGCAATATTACGCCAACTATTATAAATTAAAACAAACACGTGGGAAACTGGGTTCTAAGTTGAATATACCAAATGAGCCTGTAATACTCTTTGTGCTTTTGTTACGTGGTCAGACAAGACTCGAAATTAATGTTAATGGGAGGTGTGTGGCGCAGTGGAATAGTGCGGTGGTGTTGGGATCAGGGGGGCACAGGTTCAAACCCCACTGCAGTCAGCATGTCGTTGTGTCCCTGAGACACTTCACCCCAAATGGCTCCTGTGGGGATTGCCCACAGTGTTGAGTAGTAAGTCGCTTTGGATAAAAACATGTAATGTAAAATTGTTGCTGCATGGTGTCATGTTTGCCGGATAATAACTTTTGCTATAGCAACTCAATAAGGTGATAATATGTCCATATTAGTGCAGTGATGTTATCTTCAAAGTGTGGGAGAAAACACATTTGGCACTTTGTGATTATTATTTTGTGGACAGTAATATATTGTGCAGCTCCCCAGACTGAATACTGCTTCTAAGAATGTTCAGGTTAAAAGAAAATAAGAAGAAATGTCACGGTGAAGGCGAAAGAAGCATGACGCAAACACTATTATAAATCTCCTTGATGTTTATGTAAAACCAATTTGAACAGGCTGCCTCAGATCACCAGATCGCCAGGCCTTTGCACAATCCTAAGAGTCCACTTTCAAACACTTTTTTTAAACAGCAGCTCTTCCATTTTCAAATGCAGATATTGTGCACATATTTTAATTTGTTATTTTTGTATTACTTCTGTTGTAAAAATGGATATCTTTTGCAATAGTTTTAATGATATTTATATATTTGCTTTTACTTTACATTTTTATTTATCTTACTATATTTAAATATGTACCATTATATACCAAGGCAAATTCATTTCCAAAAACATCAAACGACAGATCATTTATCGAGTAGGAATCTGATTCAGTTATCCATTTAAAACTGATGAACAACCAAACCTTCACATTGGCCCATCAGTGATATTAATGTTTGTGTCCAACAGACCAAGTTCTCCTACCTGCACATGAAGTACCTGTTCTTCTCGTGGCTGGCAGTGTTCGTGGGGAGCTGGATCGTGTATGTGGAGTACTCGTCCTACACGGAGCTGTGTCGAGGGCACGACTGCAAAAACTCAATAGTGAGTATTTTATTTCTCATTTAATATGCGTCGACCTCACCTACCCAGGCCTCAGCGTACATGTGTCCTATAATGTTCTCTCCTGATGATATTGTTCTATTTCCAGTTTACCAATATTTCCATTGTATTTTCAGTGTGACAAATACAGGAAGGGAGTCATCGACGGCTCGGCCTGCAGCAGTCTGTGTGACAAGGACACGCTCTACCTGGGGAAGTGCTTCACCTTGAAGCCCAAAAGCCAGGTCCGTTTTTAATATCTCAATAAATCAAACACTCCTCTCCAGACTGCTTGTTGTTCAAGGGATTGTTTGGATATTTGAAGTGCGGTTGTTCTGTGGGATGAATGTGCATCGGTAGGTTCTCGTTCTTCTCCCATATGAAATGTCTGTATTCTCACTGTAATGCAATATTATGAAATATAAAAACTTTGGCCTCACTCCCTCGTCCTCGTCTTGAAGTTGTCATGAATTAGAACCCTGCTTCAACAAATTGGTGTTCAAGTTTGCTTATAGTGTAAAACGTTTTAAAATGTGTTAAATGACGATTAAAATACAACATGAACAATTAGGGCTGTCACAAAGCCCGACATCACAATCTATAGGAAATACACTGACCTCATACGACCTTCAAACAATGAGTATATTCATTTGACCTTCTTTAAGGTGTACTCTGGGACCTGGGGAGACCTGGAGGGAGTCATTAAGTGCCAGATGGAGGAGGCTCCTCATTATGATTTGGGAAATGCGATGCAGCACAGGAAGGAGTCTGCGGCCTTCAACCAGCCCACCAAGGGGACATCTGTGGAGAGGTTCCGAGAGATGATCCTCAACCACCTGAAGGTCAGGAAGCCTCCATCTAACACAAATACAATCCAACATAATGTGATTACAAATGGTTTTAAAACGTTTCTTTCCTGACAGTCTAAAGTGGGGGATCAGGCCAACCTCGCAGACCTGGCAACACAAGTCCTGTCCATAACAGACGCCAACAAAGACGGCCACATCTCGCTGCCCGAGGCCCGCTCCACCTGGGCTCTGCTGCAGCTCAACGAGTTCCTGTTAGCGCTGGTCCTGCAGGACAGAGAGCACACGCCCAAGCTGCTGGGCTTCTGTGGAGACCTGTATGTGATGGAGAAGGTCCCGTACTCGCCCCTGTACGGGATCAGTCTGCCCTGGGTCATGGAGGTGTGGATCCCGGCCGGTGTGCGCCGCAGCATGGACCAGTGGTTCACCCCCTCCTGGCCTCACAAGGCAAAGATCTCCATCGGACTGCTGGAGCTGGTGGAGGACGTGTTCCACGGAACGTTCGGCAGCTTCCTCATGTGCGACGTGAGCGCCACCAGGTTCGGATACAATGAGCGGCACGACCTGAAGGTGATGGACGCAAGGTACATTGTTCCGGAAGCCATCTTCCAAGAAAACATTAGACAGCAACGATGCGATGTGGATGAGGATTGTCTCTACGGGGCAGACTGCCTCACGTCCTGTGACCTCACCAAGCACCGCTGCACCCCCGAGGTCACCAGGCCCAACTTAGCCAAAGCCTGCGAGGCCCTGAAGGACTACACTCTGAGGGGGGCCCCGGCTGATGTGAGGGAGGAGCTGGAGAAGCAGCTGTACGCCTGCATCGCTCTGAAGGGCTCCTCAGAGCAGATGGAGATTGAGCACTCGCTAATTCTGAACAATCTCAAGACTTTGCTTTGGAAGAAAATCTCTCATACGAAAGACTCCTAAGCGCCGAGAGGCACGACAACCATACCTGAATGCTTTTAAATATTGTACAATCTTTACGTACGTTTAGGATTCACCTTATATCCCTTTGACATGTGTAACTGATGGTAAACCCTGAAGCTGTCGGGCATGGTGACTTTATTAAATCAAACAAGTAGTCTTTGTCAGTACTGGAGCAACATTTGACAAATGCAACACCTGGATAGTGAGGTCTTGCTTAACCCCTTTCAGTTTGAGAGCACTTTAAACTGTTACTCCACTTGTCTTTGCACGTGCTTACCCAAGTTCTAAAAGTTATGTCATTGACAATCATTAAACTATGGATGCCCAAAGGAGGCTACATTAAAATCTACCATTTTATTCCAACCCAGATTTAAGAGAAGTTATGAGATAAAATGTTCAAAGTGGTATCCTACTGTACAAAAATGTGTATAAATATATATACTATATATATATACACACAGTACGTATCAGATCTGAAAAGACTGTCACCAAATGTTCGATTCATGCAAGTGAACACATGACATTCACTCAACCGGTTGGTTGGAATTGGATGCCAAGTTTAGTTGCACTCATTTATGAATCCCTTCATGTGCTAATCAGTCCTTAGTGTCGAGTGGTTAAACAACACTACTGTAAAGAGTTCCCTTCAAAGGGCACCAAGAGGCTGCTGTAGTTTACAGAAAGGACACCAGAGGGTTGGATTCTTTTTCAATAGATTTATTAGAACAAATCTTGATGTGTGGAGCGGAGCAGTGACTCCTCATTCTGGATCCTCCTGTGCCTGAGCGCGGAGGAAGCTGGCCTTCTTCTGGGCGACACGGTCCTTCCTCTGGGCCAGGGAGAGCTTGGCCCGGTTCCACCTGTCACAGCAGAGGCACCATTAGCATTTACCAAGTGTCTGTGCTTTCCAGGTGTCTTAAACGTTTAAATAGCCAACACTTGGCACATGTGAATATCTCATCCACATTTTAACAGTGTTTCTCCAAATGTCAGCATTTCTCACCTCTTCTTCTTGACATCCTTGACGGGCTTCTTTTCGTGGACTGGGTTTTCACGAATGGCAGCTTGAGCCTTTTTGTACATTTCCTCGATCTGAAAGACATTCCCAGTCAAATGCTTGTCCAAGTGTTTACTGCACAGAATTCAATCTTTACACATACTAGCTTTCTTAAACCTTTCAAACTAATTCTGTACCCTAATATTTAAGCTCAATGTATATGAAAATATGTTTTTTGCAAATGTCTGTTTATTGAATAATAAGACATGTATTGTGATTGGTGGATTTATACACCAACAAGTCCACAACTTTTTAATGTGATGATATCTTTCAGCTGTCATTCTGATTCCCGTTTAGCACAATGTATATTCTATTGCAACATGTAGGAAGAAGCCACTCCTCAGTACGAGGTTCAATGGCTGAAGTGAAAGCTAATCTAAATGTCCAAAATGTATGAAATAAAGAGTGGCATTGACCGTACTAAATTCATAAGGGTTTGTTGCTTATTTTGCAGAGTCAAAGGCTGAAATCCCTGTGCCATGACTCAGATCTTTCTCATGAGGAATTACATGTGAAATCTGCCACTAATGATAAATAGCTCTTCAACCATGAGATAATAAGTTCACACATCACATTTCTCCCAACTCAACAGCACCCCCTACCTGCTGAATAAGTTCATTGTGGACAGGCAGTTTAATAACAGTGCATGAAAAGGACTTACCGCATCAGGGGCGACTCCGTTCTTGATGAAGCGGGAGAACTGCTTTTTGTAGGCGTCCTCGTCTTCCTCCATCAGGTAGCTCATGTACTCGGACACGTTGACGCCCATGATGTGCTTGCGGTGAACCTCTGCGTTGAACTCCTTGCTCTCTGTGTCGTAACCAGGGAAGCGCTTGGTGCTGGAGAGAAAAACAAAAAAGTTCAAGCCCAGCTAAATCAACTTAAGGTTTACATGAAAAATTACAAGACATCCAATTAGAACCTCCGGACTTAATATCATGACATAAGTCAAGGCACAATGAACGCACCACTGCTCTATGGCTCGTATAGGTCATCATTTCTTACTTGTGTATCATCAAAACTAAGTGTAAGGTCAAAACACCTCAACATCACAATGTTGTATTATCCCGTATCGTTCTTCAAAAACAGCAAACAGTGGAAAAGAGTGCCGTTTGGTGTTATTGTAACGGAACAACGCATTGCGCCGTAAACAATGTAACATGTTAGTATGGCCGGACATTAAAACGCATCTAAACGTGTATTCTGACATATCACACCCTTTATTATAACAGGCTGTCAAACTGCCACGTGCCACTTTCAACTTATGAATGCAAACAAACAGTATCGACCGCATTTAAACTAATCTGCGAGTGTAAACCGAAAGCCCACGAGCTGATCCAGAGGCATACTATAGTCTGTACAGAATGAAACAGTGTTCAAACAGGAAACTGACCCTCCTATAGATACTTTAACTGCTATTCAGTTTACTGTAACACCTGAGAGAAATCATAGAGTATTTTCTCTCTTTAGATTTACACTTTGAATGTCTTGGCAGAACCGTCAGTATCAGAATGTCAACATGACATTTCATTGTAAACTGTCCAATAGGTTACAACAGATTTTGCAAACATAAGTGAATTGTTTTTAAAATCTCAGATGAAGTCTGGCATTTGCCTTTGCTAGAAGAACTGACAGGATGTGTGGACTGATGGAGCTGAAGGCCTCTACACAACAAGTCCCTTTTAATTTAAACATTTCATCCAGTCATTCAACTGCACCCCAGATCAAACATTCACTGTGCAAATACTTTCCATTGTCAACATCTTCACTATCCCCATCCCTAAGAGCGATGCCTGTTCTCCTAGTCTTCTGAAATCACTAGTTTTGACCCCATTGCGGTGTGTCTGATTGGGGACTTCAAGCTCCTCTGACTTCTTTTTAATAAATACATTACATGTGAGTTTAAGCAGTTCGTAGGCAGGGGGAAACCAACCGTAGTGAAAAAGCAGTCTGAAATCATGTCAAAATTATATTAAATAATCTATAAAGCCAGCATATCTCCATCAAATAAAACAAATCTTATTCAGGAACAAAACCTCATTCCACATTGCCAGGCAAAACAATCATGTGACAGGAAGTTACCTGTGGGGGATGGACAGACCTCCATCCACGGCCCCCTTCACGGCACCGAACACCTTGTTGCCTGTAGTGGTTCTTGCGAGCCCAGCGTCCAGGTAGCAGGTGAACGCGCTTGGCTGACCATCGATGCTCTCCACGTTGAACTCATCGCCTGTCACCTCCACCTGGCCTTCATACACCTTATCCAGGCCAAACTTGTTCAGAAGCTGAGAACAGAAATCAGTCAAGATAAACATCTGGTTCAGCAGACAACTTCTATTTATGTACTAATCAAAACATCTTCTCTTCCTGGTGCCAATTAGTAGATGTAATCGAGTGGAGGAATAAGTTCTTGAAACTAAAATGTGTTGTTGGTTTGAAGCCAGGAATAAGGTCTGTGGTTAAGACAAGCTGAAGTGATATGTCAGTAAATACCCCACAGGTGAATGTGGCTTCTATGAGTCATACAAATGGTGGCTAACAACAAGTAACTGAATAGACTACTAAACGTCCTCACAGCGTTTAGCTTGGTTTAGAGGATGTGCAGCCATGCGTCTGTGATGTGGTTTGTTCATAGTCCAACATTAGCTTTCTTGGCGATTTCATGAACACTACAATAAATCACAAAGTAATGTTAATATTGGGATTGTGATGCCAACTTCCAGGTTGGCCTACAAAAATACATCACTGCACCACTATGACTGCACTCCCTCTAAGAGCTCATCTGGCTAAGTCTCCCTCCAACATTTGGAGGTGACTATGATGCGGAGAACCAGCATGTATAACATGTTAATACTTACTCGGCGGGCCAGCAGCAGACCAGTGCAGTAGGATGCTGCGTAGTTCGTCAGACCCACAGCAATGCCGTATTTTGGGAGCTCGTGTGAGTAGGCAGCACAGACGATCATGTCACCCTCAATCTTTGCATAGGCGATCTGCAACACAATCACAAGTAAACATGAATTTAGGGCACACTTGAACATGTGGATTGAAATGGATTGCAAAAGTCTTGACCATAGTTCTACACAACACAGGGGATGTTCTATATAACCTTTGTTGGGTGATTTCTTCCCCAGAAATGGCAGTGAACAATATTCGAAAACTATTTTACACCACTGACGATCGTATGGCGCAAGTATAACTTTTCAAAGAGAACTGAATTTTTAACCCTTCACTTCAGACATTGGAACATTAACATGATCTCTTGAGCTCTGTTAAAAGAAATGTCCACACAATGCTTGAGTCCTAAAATTGTAAGAGAAACCACACTAGTCTCACTACAGGTCGATGAAATCCTTTTGTAAACACAACGGAGTAGAAAACTGATAGCCATGTTTATAAATCTTGCATTAAGTCAACACATAACTTTCAGGTTATGTCCATAGAACTTCGATTAGGCCATACTATAATTGTAACTCATGTAATGTTGTAGCATTCAAACAGCATTTTATAAAAAGCCTTATTGATTCGACAAGGCATGTTGCTCTCAAGTTTAAGTGAAAAGCTATTAGCATTGTCTGTCATAGAACTATAGGTATTGGAGTCAATACAAGCATGTACCCATCTACAAACATAGCACTGTTGTTTTGAAATAAAAACTGGGTGATCTTAGCACGTGCTCACCTGGCAGCAGATGTCCCTGTTAGAGAAGCGGACAATCAACCTGTACTTGGGGGTGTTGTACTTGTTCTTATCTTGTACAACCAGGCGCTTGCGGGCAAAGAAGTCGGTCTTTCCCTCTGGAAGTAAAACATACACATTAGCATACAATACCCAACATTACTGGGGGGAAATGTAACTGTCATATGGGGTCTTACCTCTCCTCCTCCTGAATTTGACCTGGTACCTCTTGAAGTAGGACTTGTTCTTTACCACTTTTACAAAACCCTGCAAGAAGACATGCATTGATTGATTTAGCATCAGGGACTAACCAAGCAGTCACAACAGGTAACTTTACGTCAGTTTAGTGCATTACTTTGTCCACAGTAGCTGGCTGTCACTGTCATTTGGGTTCCGTTAGACCTGGCTAACATTAGCTAGCTTGGCCAATGAAAGTGAACGAGCTGTTAGCACAAACACCATTGTTCGCGATAAGCAAAGGGAAAATAGTTAGCTGTATAAAATGGAAATACAGGGGGTTTAAACTTAAGGGTCTAACTGGTCACAACATTGGGAAAATAAGACAAGTAGAAATCAGGGGAAAGGAAGCAGTGGGCTTGTGAGGGAAGCCATTAGGCCACGTTTAAGCAGACCCGGGTGAGCGTTAGCATGACTTAATCTATCTTCATCTGAACACCAGAAGCATGTTTCAAAATATCTGACACCACACAGCACATCATGTATGTCTTAGGTATGCATGAAGACACATATTGGGACGAATTACAAACCATTTTTGCAGTCTTTTTGTCTCCTTATGAAGGAGCCCGGAGCCAGAGACTGGGGTTTGACTCCACTGCACTGGAAAAAGGAAGAGGAGCGTGCGCATGCTCCGTAAATAGCGTGTCACAGGATGAGTCGTAGACACGCCATGCTGCACAGGATTTACAACTCTGCCCCTAGCGAGCTGGAGCGGTCCTTACACTAATGAAAGCTGGTGATAACTGCCCATGACTAAAGTGACGCCATCGAAGACAGAGAAAATGTTTACTTTTTGAGAACCAGAAGTGTGCTGAGGTAATTTGACAAATTGTACATATAGGCCTACCCATGTTTAAGCAGTAATACAGCTGCCAAACAAATGTATTGAATAACAACTAAAAGACAGCCATCTCAAATTGTAGTTCAGAAGAGATGTAAAGTGTCATGACACCTAAGGCCATATACGTTCCAGGCCCGGTTCTACGGGGGTGCATGAGGGTGCATAGCACCCTCAGTTGAGTCGTTATGCACCCTCATTTGAAAATAAGAATTTAGTTGAAATAAAATAAATTGGAATTGTGGTTAAATAACATTGCTGCATTTATTTGTCAATTTAAACGGTAAGTAACGTTATTATGTCAGGTGCGTGTGACCTGTGCCGCTGCGCGTTCGTCATCCGCAAGGTTCTTACAAAGCTATCAGTGTCAGTGATGAAAATGGTTAAAACAACCAGCCCTTATCGCCAGCAGTAACACTGCATCTACTGCAGGTAATAACAGTTCAGATCATGGGGACATTACGTTACCCGCGGCCACTGTCGTGGACAATAACGCCCGACTCGTCGGCTTTGCCCGCCTCGCCGGCTTTGCCCGCCTCGCCGGCTTTGCCCGCCTCGCCCACAGAGGCGGAGCAGCCGCAGCCGTCTTTGTTGCCCCAAACACCGCCACCCCTCAGCGGCCCGCAAGTGCCAGAGGACCTCGGTAAAACAGAGCCTGCCCAGGTATATTTAAAAAAGTCCCCAACTCGCCTGTAGGCTACTCATTTTGCAGCTCATTGTTTCAAAACAGAGATTGGCTGGAATATTTATGTAAAAAAGATGCCATCTTCTGCTATGCATGTAGACATTTCGGTTCAAGTAAGTCAGATGTCTTCACCACAACTGGCTACAACAACTGGCGCCATGCTCTTAGGCTACGTGATAAGGGACTGGGAAGGCATAAATCAAGCAAAGAGCACATAGATTCATAGATCTCTTCATTTTGCTCTCAAAGTGCACCAGATTGATGCTTTTAACTTCAATATTTAAAAGAAATAATCTTCCCGGGGGAGCATGCCCCCGGACCCCCCTAGAGGAGGTGAGGACCCTCCTAGAGGAGATGAGGACCCCCTAGAGGGTGTTAGGTCCACTCCCCACTTATAAAAATAGCACTTTACCACTGCACCCTCTCTAATCTCAGATGCACCCTGAGTCATTTTGTTCTGGAACCGGGCCTGACGTTGACCCAATCACACATGTGTACACATAGGCAGAGACTGTCATGCCATACAGGGTTCCACCTGTTCGGGAGGGCCAAGCAATCTTGAGCAATTGAGGGTTTGCCCAAGGACACTTCAGCATGTTGATTAGGAGGGCTGGTAATCGAATGCTCAGAATCAGAATCAGAATCAAAATACCTTTATTAGTCCCACAGAGGGGAAACGTACATTGTTACAGCAGAAAAAAGCCAAAGACAGCTTAATTTTACCTGAGTAGCATGCATAAAAAATATATATTAAAGATACAAAAAAAAGAAAAGAAAACTGATTGATGACGACTTTACCTCCTGAGCAACAGCTGCCCCAAAAAGCCACACTCAAGTAAGTACTTGTACTACATTGTAGTACATTGGTAAATGTCGCCTAGTTACATTCCAACATTGCTGGTCAAGGTCTCGCATTTTAGTCACATTACCATTTTAACGCCATGTTTTTTTTTTTCTGTTTGAAATAATATGGGCAGAATTGCTGGGGAGTTTTCAATGCCATTCAACACTACCACCTTTTACATTATGTTATTGGGTTTTTTAATTTGTAGTAAGTAATAGAGGTGTTGTTTTTGCATTGTTCGGTTTTCATGGGAACTTGTTGGACATGTTACAGTTAAACATAAGTATAAATTAAAGATATGAATTATGGCAACATTTCGTTTGGATGTTTCAGTTTCAGGATCCCGCACTTGAGCAAGTTGGCTCACACTGGCATGGCTTATATTAGTCTTCATTAATATAATTTGAAACGATAAGTAACACTGTTCTTAAAAACTATGAGAAATGAATACAGCTCATTTCTGCGATTGCTACAAAAATACAATAATACTTTGAAACAATCCTGGCTGTTGATCAGCACATTTTTCTACTAATAGTCAAATTCACGCAGAGATGATAAAGCGATGGCTAGACTACTGTAATGGTTAGGCTAAAACTCTAGTGGCTGACAATGTATAATGTCTAACATTAATAGTATACATCTGTATCTCATCTCTCATTGAGTGATTTTTCATTCACCTCCTATATCCTTGTTTCATTTTTCTTGATTTCTTACAAAAAAAGCTTGTATCACTGACTCTTTGAAATTAACTCTCCTTCTTAGCAGGCATTTCACTCACCTGTGTTGATGATGAATACAATGAGGTAGGATGCAAGATATCTTTCAGATCAGCCCATATATTTGAAAAGTCCAAATCAAATTCCTATCAGAATTAAATACACCAATCATACCTGAGTTGCAGATTAAATCAGCAACAGTGATGCACATTGTTGCTACATTTTGCAAATGAAAACAGATATAATATTTGTGTTGATAGTGCAGCAGATAGTTATATTTGTGATATTCAAAGATTGTATTCACGTCTACTGTATGTCTGCAGTTGTAACCGTCCTAAATCATGTTAGGCAGAGGTGGGAGAAGTACTCAGATCTTGAACTATAATGTAGGAATATTCTGTTCTGCAATCAAAATGTTACTCAAGTAAAAGTACAAAGGTATGAGCATCAACATATACTTAAAGTACGTATTATGCAAATTAGTCAATTTCATATGATGTTTTTTAT
Source organism: Pseudochaenichthys georgianus (assembly GCF_902827115.2). Classification (NCBI taxonomy): domain Eukaryota; kingdom Metazoa; phylum Chordata; class Actinopteri; order Perciformes; family Channichthyidae; genus Pseudochaenichthys; species Pseudochaenichthys georgianus. The sequence goes on from NC_047506.1 coordinate 41,191,723, forward strand.
AATGATTGATCATGAAAGTGTTCTCAAAGCTGGTAAAGGTGCAGCTAGTTTGAATGACTTTGTATACTGCAGGGTAGCTTGTGAATTTACTCCAGGTGGAACTAAAGTCTGATTTAACACTTGATTATATTTCACATTACATTACATTTCATTTAGCTGACACTTTTATCCAAAGCGACTTACAATGACCGATTACAGGGACATTCTCCCTGAAGTAACTAAGGGCTAAGTGCCTTACTCAAGGGCACACTAGTGCTGATGTTCCAGGCGGGATTTGAACTCACAACCGTCCTATCTTCAGCCCACCTCACTATCCATTAGACCACCACTAAATAAAGTGACTTTGTAGTCTGATTACATCATCAAGGTTGCATATAATCTGTTACTACCCCGCCCTTACCTGATGGAATTAAAGGTGTATATAGCACGATGTATCTGGGCATATGGGTGTGACTGCAAGCAAAAATCATCAAGGCAAGGCAAGGCAAGTTTATTTATATAGCACTTTTCAACACAAGGCAATTTTTACAAAAAACGAAAGACATTAAGAAAATGGCATTTAAAATCAGTCATTAAAAATAAAAGCTAATAAAATAAACATAAAAAGAAAAAATACATGGATAAAAGTTACAGTGGAGTCTAAGATATGAATAGTTCAATTAAAAGCAGCGACAAAAAGAAAAGTCTTCAGCCTGGATTTAAAAGTGGTAAGAGTTGCAGCGGACCTGCAGGTTTCTGGGAGTTTGTTCCAGATATTTGGAGCATAATAACTGAACGCTGCTTTACCATGTTTAGTTCTGACTCTGGGGACAGAAAGCTGACCAGTCCCTGAAGACCTGAGAGATCTGGATGGTTCATAATTTAACAGGAGGTCAGAAATGTATTTTGGGCCTAAACCATTCAGTGCTTTATAAACCAGCAGCAGTATTTTTAAATCTATTCTTTGACACACAGGAAGCCAGTGTAAAGACTTCAGAACAGGAGTGATGTGATCCACTTTCTTAGTGTTAGTGAGGACTCGAGCAGCAGCGTTCTGAATCAGCTGCAGCTTTCTAATAGATTTTTTAGTGAGACCTGTGAAGACACCATTGCAGTAGTCCAGTCTACTGAAGATAAAAGCATGGACAAGTTTTTCCAAATCCTGCTGTGACATTAGTCTTTTAATCCTAGATATGTTCTTTAGGTGATAGTAGGCTGATTTAGTAACTGTTTAAATGTGACTGTTGAAACTCAGGTCAGAGTCCATGACTACACCTAGATTTCTGGCTTTATCTGTTGTTTTGAACATTGCAGGCTGAAGCTCAGCGCTAACTTTTATACGTTCTGCCTTGGCTCCAAAAACCATTACCTCAGTTGTATCTTTGTTTAATTGGAGAAAGTTCTGACACATCCAGTCATTGATTTGTTCAATGCACTTACTCAGTGTTTGAATTGGAGCATAGTCTCCTGGTGAAATTGTTACGTAAATGTGTGTGTCATCTGCATAGCTATGGTAACTTATTTTGTTGTTTTTCATTATCTGAGCCAGTGGTAGCATGTAGACGTTAAAGAGAAGAGGCCCCAAGATGGAGCCTTGAAGTACCCCACATGTCATATTTGTCAACTCAGATGTGTATTTACCTATAGAAACAAAGTTGTCTCTGTCCTTTAAGTAGGATTCAAACCAATTTAGAACTGTTTCCGAAAATCCCACCCAGTTTTCCAGTCGGTCTAGTAATATGCTGTGGTCAACAGTGTCAAACGCAGCACTGAGATCTAATAATACTAACACTGAAGTTCTGCCACTGTCTGTGTTTAAGTGGATGTCATTAAAGACCTTTACAAGAGCAGTCTCAGTGCTGTGGTTTGGACGAAAGCCTGACTGGAACACATCAAAACAGTCATTTAAATGCAAGAAATTACTCAACTGTTGAAAAACAACTTTTTCAATGATTTTACCTAGAAATGGAAGGTTTGATATGAGCCTGTAATTGTTCATTACTGAAGCATCTAGATTATTCTTTTTTAAGAGCGGTTTAATGACTGCAGTTTTCAGGGCCTGTGGAAAAATACCTGAGTGAAGAGATTTGTTTACTATATGAAGTAGATCTGAGGCCATGCAAGGCAAAACATCTTTGAAAAATCCTGTTGGAATAATATCAAGGCAGCAGGAGGAGGACTTCAGAAGTGGTATAATGTCCTCTAAGTTTTTATCATTAATCTGATGGAATTGTGTCATGGTGTTTGACTTGATGTTAAGTGGACACAGAGACAACACATTTGCTGTACCTGATGCAGAGGCACTGACTGCTTGTCTGATTTTCTGAATTTTGTCAGTGAAAAAGGAGGCAAAATCATTGCACGCCCTGGTGGATAGAAATTCAGAGGCCACTGACACTGGGGGGTTAGTTAGTCTGTTGACGGTAGCAAACAAGGCACGTGCGTTGTTTTTGTTTTTGGTAATGATGTCAGAGAAGAACGATTGTCGTGCGTTTTTCAATTCCAAATTATAAAGGTCAAGTCTCTCTTTATAGATTTCAAAGTGAACCTGGAGATTTGTTTTTCGCCACCTGCGTTCCGCTTTTCGACATTCTCTTTTTTCTGTTTTCACGGTCATGGCCTTTCTCCATGGAGATATTTTCTTGCCAGACACTTCCTTTACCTTAGTTGGAGCAATGGCATCTATAACATTTTTAATTTTTGAATTAAAATGATCTACTAGCTCATTTACTGAGATGTTAGCAGGGGCAAGTGTGGAAGAAAAATTCTGAGTAAACATTTCCCTAGTATTTTCAGTTAAATATCGCTTTGTGGTTATCTCTTTTTGAACATTCTTGTGAACAGAAATAGAGCTCTCAAAGAAAACACAGGAATGGTCAGAGAGTGCAACATCAGTCACCACAACCTTAGAGATATTCAGACCCTTTGAGATAATTAAGTCCAGAGTGTGCCCCTTATTGTGCGTGGGCTCCGTCACATGCTGAGTCAGTCCATAGTTATCAAGAACACAAAACAGTACTTTAGCCCCTCTGTCCTGGGGGTTGTCAACATGGATGTTAAAATCACCAACAATGACTAGACGGTCAAAGTCAATATACACTATAGACAGCAGTTCGGTAAAATCGTCAAAAAAGCTTGCACAGTATTTGGGTGGTCTATAGATATTTAGGAACAGAGCTCGAGAGGAGCATTTCAGCTGAAGGGCCACATATTCAAAAGAATCAAAGTTTCCATACGATGTCTTCCTGCATTGAAGGGAATCATTGAACAGAATAGCAACTCCACCCCCTTTCTTATGCATTCTTTCCTGACTCATAAGGGAGGGGTTGATTCGATAAGAACAGCTGCACTGTTATTTTGTTCAATCCAAGTTTCTGTTAAAAACATAAAATCGAGATTGTGCTCAGTGATAAAATCATTGATTAAAAATGTTTTTCCTGCCAAAGACCTGACATTTAATAAAGCTAGTTTAAGTTCGTTAAACACACTATCAGTCAGGTTTTTTGTAACAAGCTGTGGCTGACATGGAATCACTGCTAAATTAGATAAACTCACACAAACGTTTGAGCGCTTCCTGTATCTAAGATGATTCACCGCTCTTAATCTATTACCTATCAACACAGATATCGGTAAAGCTACAGGCAGGCAGGGCCTCGGCATGTCCTGGAAATAGTTGAGAGTGCCATACGCCCTTGAGCCTGGACCCAGCAGATATCAGTTTGCAGCGTTTTGTACACACACATCCCTATCAGGCTTTGAAGGGGAGGGAGGACCCACCACCCTGCTCCTCTCAAAGGAGGGCAGGGTGAGGGCTACACTGTAAGCCGGGGGAGATGGTGCGCATCTCTGCTTCGGTGATTTTGGTGGGCGTCGTTGAGGGGCAGGGGTAAAGGACATGCTGCCAACCCTGCGTGTCGCCTTCATGCGGTCATCGAACTCCAGGGGGGTGGGCGAGGGTGAAAGGGTGAGCGGAGAGTAGAGAGAGCTGGGGGATGAATGAAGAGTATCCTCGAAGGCGTTGACAGGGGGGGTGACGGGCAGTGGAGACTCCTCCATTTGTGTCATAGGTCTCCCATAATCAGAACATTCCTCAGGCGGGTGCAGTGATACTTCTTCAAGGTTTTCTGCGCGATGTGTTGTGTCTTTCTCCTGTTTTGATTCCTCTTGCCGCTTGTCCTTGGCAGAGGGAACAGATTGATGACGCAGGCAGTTGAATATGTTAGAGATAAACAATTTCACTCCTGACTTGTTCAGGCAAACTCCATTTGCCTTGAAAAGATGTCTGCGGTCCCAATTGTCAATAAAATGGACAGAATGGTCAATACATGCAGTTGAAAGCCAGGTGTTCAGTGCAAACAATCTGCTGAATCTCTCCACTCCTCTTCTGACTGGCGGTAGAGGGCCACTGATGAACACCTCTGCATTTAGAGAGCTGACAGTTTCCAACAAACATTTAAAGTCTTCTTTCAGCACTTCTGACTCTTGTTTCACAACATCATTTGTTCTAATGTGCAGAACCACATTCTTCACAGTCGGATGTTCAGCCCCAATATGCAGGATCTTCTCAGCCAAGTCAGAGACCGTATCCTTGGGAAAACAGAGTACTTTGGTGTTGTTCTTACTACACATACCTTTTACATCTCTTACAGCAGAGTCACCCACAATCAGAGTTTCAGGCCCAGTCGTTAGCTTTCCCCTTTACTTTTGGAGTAGCTATTGGTCCTTACCCTGCTGTGTGAAGAGGACAGGTTATCCAGGTCATCAGAAAGAGATCTCCGGCTCTCGGTCAGCGGAGCGTATCTGTTCTGGGTTGGCACACTTGGTGGTTTAGGAGGATTTTTTGTAGTTCTCCCTTTAGCAGCTGTCCACTGCTGTTTAGGGGTTGAAGAGGCGCTCTTCCTGGGTGATAACAATGCAGGCCAGCCGGTCGCATCACAGATTTCAGAGTGCTGGGCTCTGCCTGTTATCCGTCCTCCCAAATCCCATGGAAATGATTTACTCTTAGGCTTTGCATCCAGAGAGTTCCAGGGAGGACGGTAGTGGAAACTTCTGTGTAGCAATGCAGTGGGAGTCACCGACTCAGAAAGGAGACACGGTAGAGCAGGAGCTTTGATGTCAAACACTGGAGGTTTATTTGGAGTTACGGCCGGAGGATTCACATCACAAATCACAGCAGTCACGGTGAGACTGCACGGGAGAGTTGCCACGTCAATTCTGGAGAACCTCTCTCTCGTTAGCCCATTTAACTGGTTTCACAGAGAGTAATCAACATATTTTGATAAGATAGTTTAACCAGTTGGGCACACTGAGTCACTTGCGTCCGTCACTTATGGCCTCAAAGATGTTATACCTTGGAGTCCATAAGCAACAAAGAAGGAAGTGTCCCAGTGCACCCACAACAACAGACCGTCTGTGACCTAAGAGGCTTCTCAATACTCAAATTTCCCCTCCTCGACTCCCCTCCTCGAGACTTAGACCCGCCCACAGGAGATGCGAGCGGAGGACCGAGGAGAGAGGAGGGGAAGCAGCAGACGTTTAAAGAAATGAGAACTCCTCTCCTCTGAGCGGTCATATTAAAGCGACGTCCGTTCATTATTACGTGGCAACAGCTGCATCAGCTGTCGAGTGTTTTGTCATATTTTATAATCTCTGTTAGATCAGCTGAACATTGTTCCCCCACATATTTACTTTGAATTCATTGAGAGTGCGGTCTAATGAGACAATAACAGGCTACAGATGCGGACACACACACACAAATATATTTATATAAATATATACAATTTAAAGTATGAGAGCACTCTGATAATAACGTAACACAATCAGAGACTGGATATATCCCCCCACTCTCTCTCTGGTCGCTGAAATGGGGAATTGAAATTACGGGCCAAAAGTTGTATTTGCAAGTATTAAAAGTAAGGACATCAAACCAACTGAGACCCGTCTGTCCGCGGCATCTGCGCACTGTACAACACACACCTACACACTGTACAACACACACACCTACACACTGTACAACACGCACCTACACACTGTACAACACACACCTACATACTGTACCACACACACCTACAGCTCCTAAAGCATAATCAGGCTACAGCCGTTGTGTATTTTATTATGTGAAGCACTAAATGGTTTTAGAAAAATATGGACTCTTTGTAGATATCTACTAAACTAAAGCAAATAAAGAGAGTAGGTCTGTTCTACTGAGTGATATATATTTTACACACTGCTCTGCTTTCTGCATGGGCCTCACAGCTGTTCTCACTGTAAACATCAGATGCGATGAGAGCAGGTTCTCAAATAATATCCAGGGGATGCATGCAGAGCTGTCATTGGCTGAGATAAGTCCGGCCGTGCGTCACGCCTCCACCGTTCCCAGAAATGCATCCGCGGAGGAGCCGTGGAGGAACCATCAGTGTATCCTCGGTTATAGCTCCTCCAGAGAGCCTCCTCGATGCTCGATCCTCGGTGTGCATTTAGAGAAATGAGACGTCCTTCAAAATGGCGCGCTGAAATTCATTTCCGGGTCACTACCGGAGGACCGAGGAGTCGAGGAGGGGAAATTTGAGTATTGAGAAGCCTCTCTAGTGTTGACCGGTCACAGAATGGGAACAATAACATTATGGCTCAAGCAGCCTATGTCCTTAAAGGAGATAAACAAACGTCAGGGTTGGTCCTGTACGTCATATCTAGGAGTCTAGGTCAATAATTTCCCTAACAAGGACTACCACTTGTAGATTTATTACCCGGTACACAGCCCTCCTGTTCCTTGGAATCATTGTAGCTGCTAACTAGCTGTGAGTTAGCATACCCTTTTCCATTATTTTGCAACACTGGTAAAGTGGTGTCATTCCCACAACATAGTCCATTCACTTCCACGTTAACTTCCAACCGTTGCATTTTCATTTCCAACACAGCTATCTTCTGTATAAGTTTGTGGAAGTCATCTGTAGAGAACGGAGGCATTTTGCTACCGACTAGCTTAAGCTAAATAGCCAACCCAGTCTCACGGCATTTCGTGTTCACCAACACGATTTTTAATCTATTGATTCGTGTTCACCCACACGATTTGCCCCTTTTTTTCGTGTTGCACAGCACGATTTTAAAAGCAATGTATTTCTACTGGTAATGTGTTTCGTGCCTGCAGGCTGCAGCACGTCTTTTTCTCCGGTCGGGTCGTGGAAGACCGGAAGCTGTGTGGTTCATAAAAACATGTTCTTACTCAATATCAAGCCACAGTTATTGCTTTTATTTTAAATCGTATAATTTCGGACTTTTGTTGCCGTCTGTGAGGAAAATAAATGGGGCTCAGAGCCTCAGGATACTGAAATCTGTATTTTTAAATATTTGTTCCTTCTAATTTGTTATTCTTTTCAAAATAACACACTGTTATTTACTCACCAATAACACACAATTATCCTTGCTTTTATTTATTGGTTTAATTCCATAATCTCGGGCTTTTTTGGTGTCCGTCAGGAACTGAATTTCAAAATAAAAATAACCGGAAACAGACGTAGGCCTATAAGGGACATTTCGAGCATCATTGCGATTGTCAACATTTCTGAGTTTAAGATGGCCGAAGACACTACACTACCCATAATCCCCAGCTATCGTTTAGGACTACAGTCCCCGTAAGGTTACGCAGAGCGTCAAACAGCTGTGTGAAATAAACCACGCCAGACTATCCAAAACTGGAATCGAACACCCCCCCAGAACTACACATGCTGGCTATTGTGTTTCGCAAAATGTTCTATGGGACATCTCTACTGAACGTTTTCGTTTTTCCCACAATTAGAAGTTGCCATTATTAAACACATTGTTGTTATCAAATGTAAAACATATAATTAATAAATGGGTGAAAATCGCTTGTGTCCATAATGCGCAGCATTAATATATAGCATTAATATATACCCACATGACAGCTCATTGCTACTTTGTAATTCTACTCCACTACAATTCAGAGGTTAACCTGGTATTTTTACTCCACTGCATTTATTTGCAGTAGCCTACCAGGCTTTAGCTGTTGCTAGGCCACGCTACTGTAAGACTGAGGTCGTCGTAAAAATGTTGAAATATGGCTGAAAACCTCCATCTATTTACGAACTGTCCCAGTGATAAGTTAATGTCCAGGAGCCGCTGCTCGAAGTTTTCAGAGAATAAGAATAGGAAAATCAGCATAAAAAGTAAGCAGAGGCAGGAGCAAGCAGAAAAGCGACATGCACTGTAAGAAAGATAAAATCAGTGCCCAAGGTGAAATAAATCCTGAAAAAGTAACTTGTCCTTTTACTGTTAACATTTATCTGCATTCATGTTCAGTCCATTTGATTCCTTTTAGGTGCTTAGTTTACGCCTTGCAGGCTGAGATGTGCTTATTGTGACACTGCGACAGTCACATACAGTGGCCATGGTGCTGCCATGTCTCCCACCACGTCAGTTGCTTTTCAGCTACCTCTATGAACAGAGGAATGTCCAACAAGCGAAAAAAGATATGCGTCACTGCTCCTTATGTGAAACCTGAAGAGTAGGTTTTAGGACTGTGTGGTATGTGAGTGAAGGCAGTCTGCTCCGTCACATTTTCATCAGAACACCTTTGCCTGAATGTTTACCTCATCATGAGTTTCTGTTGATATCTCTCGCTCAGTGAAAGTCAGCTGTGTGAACCTACCAAACCGAGCAAAGCAGCTCTAAGCCATGTTTATAGTTTTATTAAAGGCCTGGATACTTCAAGTTTTAGTTTAACCTTTATTTTTTAAAGAGCTAACCACAGAGTAAAGGTGGAGCTTTTCTAGATAGATTAATGGTATTTTCGGATTCTACGAGCACTGAGACCACGGTGTTCAGACTTCCAGAAAGAATTGTTTCTCTCAGCGATGAACCTGAGGTAAGTTATTAGAGATCAGATATTAGATAAGTGTTACTACACCTATAGAGCTACAGGAAGCCTGAGAAAATGTTCCTTGACTCAAGTCTTAATAATGTGCTGGATGAAACACACAAGATTGTACATTGTAAGAACTTCAATTGGCCTGTTAATGTCTCAAGTGCAGTTATATGTAATCAGAGATGTGTTGTTAAAACGAGCAGGTATTGGGTGCTAAGATGCTTCCTTTACTCGGCTTCTCTTTCTGAAACAAATGGTCTTAATCCACAGATCTTTTGTTTTTTCTATGGAATAAACACAACAGATTGAGGACATTAACTTGTCTAAGTCAAAGTCAACTTTATTGTCAATTTCTGGTGTGTAGGGGAGATTAAAACGTCCTTTCTCACCTCTCATCGAACTGATAAGATACAACTTTATTTGACATCAGTGACTAACAGAATAGCAGAAAAAGTAAGATTATTTTAATAAGCAAACTATAATCGGAAAGTTGTATTGGACATAAGATTTAATGGTGACAAAAAGTAGTATTGCACATGATACTGAAAGGTATTATTGCACATTATATTGAAAGTCATATTGCACATGTTATTGAAAAGTATAATGTCATTCCATCTACGATCGATTCATTCATCTGGTAATGTTTTTTTAATCAATCTATTCCATAAAATGGAAAAAGAGGTGAAAGCCAGCAGAGTAAAAGGTCAGACAGGGAAGTGCAGGCGGATTTAGTTTGGATATTTGTGTGAAGAACCTGTGGCAGCTCCAGCCTCCAGGGGCTGCTGTTGCTTGAAGTCAGGGGTGTCCAAACTACGGCCTGGGAGCCAACTGCGGCCCTTGGTCCATTTTGTATTGCCTACCACCTAAAACTTGTGCTTGTCTTAAACTTCTTAAATATATATATATATATATATGTTTTTTTTTTTTTTCTGCATGTGGCCCTCAGTGAAAAATGTTTGGACACCTCTGCTATGAGTAAAATATATGCTGTCATGACCTCTGGATAATCCACAGCAAATTCACTTTCATGTACTTTGATTGTTTAAGCTATTTTAAAGGTACAAACATTCCATGGTTCTATCTCAGCAAGAGAACATAGAATAGAATAGAATTCCTTTATTGTCATCGCACCAGGTACAACGAAATTTAAAAAAGCAATCCCCACATACAACGAATAAATATATATTTATATAAACATATACACATTAAACATGCTCACACATCCATACCAACATGCATACATGCCCGCACATTATTTAAATACAGTTTACAATATAAAAAAACACAGGGATGATATTTTGCATCTCTGATGTCGATCAGTTAATAAGTTAATACAACTATTAAAAAGTAGTGCAGTTGGAAGTTGTAACTGCGTTTGACGGTGTTCAGTTCTCAACATATTTGTTGTTTAGCTATTATAATAATAATAATATAATAACGTTAATAATTGTAATGCATTACTATTAATTAGACAAAACAAACATTGTGAAAGTGTCACTTTGGTCTTTGGGTAATTATGACAGCATTTCTTATGTTTATCACTAAACACTAAAACACTAAACCAATACATCACTAAAATAATGGGGAAAATCCTCAGCAGAATAATCATTTTACTTAAGGATATTCTGTCTCTGCTTCCACCCCTGACCGAATCCCAAACACCTCTTTTTGTTTAAACTATAACTCCACTTACACATGGAATGGAAATAAGTAGTAACACGTTTTGAAGTGCAGTTGTCATCGTGAACACTTGATGGCAGTGTTTTGTCAGGTTTGAGCAGTAAGCGCGTGCGCAGTGCGATGTAAACATTTGGTAGGCCGCCGCCGTCTGTCTGCTCTGCAGACTGTGTACACGTATTATACGCTGCATGGGCTGGACCGGAGAGTCAATGGGAACTAGCTAGCTAACCCAACACTGGCTAGCTTTCTAGTAGAAAAACCTAGATATGCTAACTTGGGAAAATATAGCTAATGTATTCCGATAAAGTGTTAGGAAGCCGGTCTTTTTCTTTTAAAAGTGGGACTATAAGTTTGTGCATGGGAAGCAGAGGACAGTTGGTGCGGCTGGTGAAAAACATTTCAAGGTAAAGGCTGTTCTTGTTTTCTCGGGCTATGACTAAGTACTGGAATAACCACTTACTCATAAAACGAAGCGAAGTTATCTCTGTATCAGTCCAAGTGTATGGCATGACATTTCATTTATAAAGAAGACTGTTTCAAAACGTAACTTTTGAATTTGTTTTCTCGGAATATCAGCTTGTTTACACTGGTTGTCAGTTGTGTCATTGAAAGCTTAGCTATGTGTTGTACAACTAGTTAATTGGATGGCTCCGGGCTCCAGCTATCGCCTGGTTTTCCTGCTTGGCGATGTCAAATGACTCTATCGATGTAACTTTGTAATCCTACTCTTACCCTCGTCGAGCTAGCCGACGTTAGAGCCTTCTGGAAGAGGACAGTATTCTGTTGCATTTGATGCTAGATCTCCATTTCAGCTCACAACACCAGCGAGCCAAATAAGGAGCAGAGACTTCTCTAATGCATCGGCCCTGTCTGCTGTAAACTAAACATGTTTTTCATAGGTGCTAGCATGATGTGAAGCATTTAAACCTCTCAGCATTGGCATGGGCTGTATTCAAGCCAAGGATATATTTAACTCCAACTTCGGGAAAGTTACTTACAAGTGACAACAACGCGGCTTTGTGTACAATAACCCCGCAATATAACTCTTACAACTGCAGAAAGTACTTATTTCTCGACTGTCATAAATAATGACAGTAAACAGCGGCAGGTCTGACAAATATAAGCGAGATGGATAAGGAGTTAAAGAGAGAACATGGAACGCTCAGTGTAAGCCGATGATGTTATGGAATAGTGTTTCTTGATGATCATGACTGTAATACTTTAACTCGCAACATGTTGGGCCATCCAATGGGGAACATTGGATGTGCTATCAGAGCTAAATGGCTCTCCTAAAACAAATCCTAATGTTTAATGGGCTGAGTGAGAAGTGCTGTGACTTATGTCTATTAAGCAATCAAGTAGAACATTTCACAGTCTTGCCAAACAGATATTCTCAAGTAAAATGCTAGTGCTTTTTAAATGTAGCTCATCATTTGATGGCATTCTGTTTCACTACACTTGTGCAACTGCATTCACACCTGGATGAATTTAGTTAAATGCATTTCTGTTCTCAGAATGTATAGTGATTAAATTAGCAGGGTTTTGTATGGGTTTAAAGGGAGTTTCCTGGTAGGACATACCCAGATGCTTCTTTATTATCCTCACTTTTCAAGGTGTCAATTGCAAACCGTCTGTAAGACTAGAGATGTGTATGCAGTTAAAACGGAAACCTCCAGAACCTCAGGATTGGCATGCATGACCCAAGGGAGTTATGCATCTTTTGGGACAAATAACAGGACAGATGATGTACTTTTCAGCAGTATACATATTTTTATTATTCACAAATAGTTTCAGAATGGAACAATAAATAAATAAAAAACACTTTGAGAAGCTGTCGTAATACCTGTCAAATTGACTGAGAACAAGTCAAATAAGTGATCTTTTTTAGTACTACCACTTACTGCTAAGAGATAGAAGGAGTCCGTTGAAGAACAGTCTCTGGTTTAGACAATGGAGATAACACACACAGCTTCGCACAATGATAAGTAGTTGGTGTTACCATAGCTTTCTCTCCAACAAAACACACTAGCAAATGCTGACATTTATGTGTTATTGATTGAAAAATACAATTCACAACACATTACTTTAAGGCTACTTTTTTGCAGTGCAAGTTTTCCAGGCAAATTGGAAAATAAAAGCTAGTGGTTGTAGCCCTCACTATGTGACAGCGTAATTAAGAATAACCTTTAGAAAGACTGATTGTACACTTGGAAAAATGGAGCTTCTCCCGGTATGTTCCGGAAAGGCCTTTCTTCTACCCAAGTGTTAGTGTGTCATTGTAGCACAGTCAGGCCTGTGTTTTAATTCTCTCTCACTCAGCAAGTGGGCAGCATGTTTCCCTGAAGATAGTCATGCTCTTTCCTGCTGGGACAGACATGTTTGTGCTTATTCATCGCCTAGAAATGGCACGTGATGAAAGAGAAGTAAAAGTGAGAACATTAATTATTGTATGACTGTTATTAACACCTTTTAGACTTCTACATGTGTCCTGGCTTAAAAGTTGATTCACATGTGTTTGCTTGGTTCTGCACTTTGAGATATATGTGAGGTGCTGTGCATTTTGAATAAGGAAGCCAATCCCAATTGTTTGGAAACTGTATCGCCGAGGCTTTCTTCTTGCCTCACTGTGGGTTGCATTAGCTATGCACACTGCATCTCAGGGCCCCTTTGAATTCTTTGGCAAACAAAAGCTGAACAAAAATCTCTGTATCCACAATTGATAGAGAAACCTTGCTTCAGTTGGCTGGACTTGATAGAAGGAATGTTTTCTAAAACCACCTGGACATAGACACATCCCTCAAATCATAGCCTTCCCTGCCCTGTCCTGACGGATTTGGATCTGCTCATACTTTGCTTCCCTCTGGTTTTTCTTGTCTGCTAAAAAGTGCAGTAAGACACGGTGTTGTTTTTCAAATAAGGTTAATTAGGTTCATCATTGATCAGACTGAAAAGTGCAAGGCAAGGTGGAGGCCTTACCTCTGCTGGGTTCAGCATGGTGTTTAGTCCTCCTCAGGGTCCTCTTTTCTCTCCCCTGTTAGTCCTGCATGGCAGCCCACATTGGGAGTCACTCTGTGAAGAAACCTCCGGCCCTTCCATTTCCCCTGTGCTTTCAAAGAGACACATTACAGATACAATGCTGGCTGGCTCAGCGGTGCAGAGCAGAGCTGGGTAGAGAGGGGAGTCTTTTTATGCACCAACTGTTTTTCTATTGTTTGCACATTACTTACATTACTGATTATGTTCACAAAGAATATGTAGTTCATTTTTTATATTCATTTAAGATTGAATGATTTCATAAATTATCTATAACTGGATCAGCGGGACATTAAAGGTGGGGTAGGTAAGTTTGAGAAACCAGCTCGAGTGCGCTAGAATTTGAAAATACACAGCCGGAAAAAATCTGCCACTTCCTCACAGAGCCCCTCCTCCAACACACACGAACGCGCACACGACCAATGAGGGCACGAGATAAGTTTGTGCACAGATGGAAGGCTGACAGGCAGGTAGGCCATCCAGTTATTTTAGCCGGGCCGGCTCAGATGATTGGTCGTGCTTTTTACAGTACTACGGCTTCCACTGATGACATTTATTTATGTATTTATTGTCAAAGCACTTCAGATATTCATTGTATCGGGACATTAAGAGCATTCCATGGAATATAACAAGAAGTGTATCTCGAGCCGGTTTCTCAAACTTACCTACCCCACCTTTAAGGAAGATAACATTTCCTTCTTTAGTTATTTAGTACTTGTTAATGAAGTCACACTCTTCTGTGATATAAGCAAATGAAATGAACTATTGAAGTGGTCTATAGTTTAGCCTTTAGTTTTCTGCTGTTGAAGTGGTATGTGCTGATCAACATCTGAGTCGGTTTGCACTGCACACACCCGCTGAGATAATCTGTCTTCGTGCAGAAGCGCCATACGTCTGTTACTGCTGTGATGGATCCTGTTATTATTTGTAATTACAGTCATGTGGGTAAATGCAACTTGCATTTTCAGAATCATCATTGTTGTGGTATCGTTGATGTGAGCAGTGTGCTGGGTTGTATGGGAGACAAATCACATCTGGTTTGTTCCTCACGTTACCAGAGACATATAAACAGATTTCGTCTGTAATATGGACAAATCATTTTGTAGATTGTTTAATTATATGTATAACACAGTGATCCACAAGGTATTAGGAAGTCAAACTGAAACTGTCAAGAAAACCTATCTGGAGATTTGTATTGTCATATTTCTTCCTTCATTATTGATAAGTCTTGTAATACAAATCATTGAAGTGAGGTAAGGGGTCCTTATTTTCACATCTATCTGCATGTACACTCGTGCACCTGTTCTGCAGACCTTTGTTGCTCTGGCAGCCGCCCAGGAGGATCTACAGGATGTGGATCTGTTAGTTTAGCTGTTCTGTCATATTGTTGATTGAAGGTCAGTAAAAATACGCCCCCCCCCCCACAGTGAAAGCTCTGGAACAGGGTGTTACTACAGTAACAGTAACAATGTGGTGTACCCCCACTTCCTGTTTCCATGTGGTAGAATGTGTAATGTTACATACAGAAGCTTTTATGATGCATACATTCAAATGTTTTTACTATATTTGCCGTGCAGTGTATTCATAATTAGAGATGCACAATATATATATTGGGTTGATAAATCATCATAAGGGGAAACTTATATTATAATGTATTACACTAACAAACTAATATATTATTGGAAAATAATACAATGCCAAATTGCTTTTGTTGGCTTAACAAGTGCAGCTTCTAACAGCAATTGTGGGTTAGCAACTTTACAGTTGGTTTGCGGATCTGTCAATAAACACAGAGAAGAAGAAGACGAGCACAGTACACTGACCAAAGAGCAGCATGTTGTTGCCTTTGTGGACCATGTCTCTTTCCAGAGGAGATATTCACTTGGAGTTTGCAAAACAAGTTTTTTTTTTAATGTATTTTACTTGATAAAAGAAATGAACATTTAAAGAGCTTTCTTTGTTTTTGTTGTGTTCGCAGTAGTGATGTCACTCAGATTGATTTGGTCAGACCTATGAGATATCAAATGTCTTTCTTTGCTCACTACATCTTAGCCTTTCTGTCCCTCAGGAAGGGGTGCATAACTACAGGCTTTGAACTAAAAAGATTGATTATAATATTCAGAATTGTAATGTTGCCTATATTACAGTAGATGGATCATATTGATGACTACAGTCCTCATATTGGTATATAACCTAGGACGCCACACTTATCGATTATATTTCATAGCCACTAAGCTTCCAAGGAACCTTGTAGACTGTTACTTGTTTGATTCAAAGACAAATATCATATCATTATTTGTTTCGGTTGCCGAGACATACTCTCTCTAAAGGGAAATAAACCATCTCTAGAAATATTCATCAACTAAAAACCTGATTCCTGGCTTTTTGTGATACGGGAGACACAGCATTTCTCACATATATGTTCAAATGTGTGATTGTAGCTTTCATTCAGTGTAAACAAAAATAGTATTGCTTTCTTTTTAAGTAATAGTTTATTTAAAGTGAATCAACTATAATATTGCTCTAGCTTTCACCTCTGCTGTGTGGTATCAGTACAGCTACGCAGTGTCTGTGTGTGTACAGGAGGGTAGCAAACCTCAGCCATCATTATACTTTCAGTGTATGGCACATTCCTCTCACCACATTCACCACACACTTTCCTTCACCTCTCCTTCTCTGCTATATCTGTGTCCCTCTGTAGACCTGATACTCGCAGACAAATGACTCATCATTTAGTGCCAAGTAAGATGCATGGTATGGTTTCCTGCCTGGTAGAACCCAGACTTCCTGTTGGGTTGAAACCAAAGAAATATTTGTTTTACTCAGGTGCGATAGGAATTTCAGAATCCCTTTTTCCGCTTTGTGTGGAGGTCTACTTCCTGTTTTACCATGACTTCACAGGAGACGTTTATAAGTCCTATCTTTAGTGGAGCACTTTGACCCCTCCTGACAGTGTGATCAGCATGACTACAGTCTGTCATTTCATAGGTTGAAGGTTCACAAGAGTGGATTACCATGGAATATTTCTTTTGTCTTTTTGTGGTGTTCTCTAGATGAGTGCATACTTGATTTCCTCATGGAGTATGTTAGCTGCTGAAAGATTGTGGATGATTTGGAATAGCAGGTATGAGTATAGAAGATTTCCTTCATGAAATGGTCAGGCTGTTGGTTGTGAACCAGGTGGCACATCCTCTCTGAAGTCTCTCTCTTTGAGGACAGTAGATTGGCCATTGTTGAGCTCCAACCACGTTTACTGTTAGCCATGATTCTTGCATTTGTCAGTTGTATACAACACAATATACAAACTTAATGAATGTGTTAAATGTCAGGAATAGGGGCTGCAATGAACAGTTATGTTCATCATTGATTGAATTGCTGATTATATTCTCCATTAGTTGTTTGATCTGTAAATTGTCAGGAAAAAGTCAGACTTTTTAATTTCACTCAAGGTCCAAGGTGATTTCTTTAAATCTTCTTGTTTTGTCAGTCCAATTTGTCTGCAGTGTGCAGGTGAAGACATGTGTCCATCAAACAGCTTATAGCATCTTACATCTGAAATAGAACAAATTGTCATTCAATTAAAGCAATTACTAAAAAGTAATTTAATGTTTTTTGCTAATGCCAAGTATGAAAACTATGCAGCTGTATGGATTTAGCAGATACTGCTATGTGCTACCTGTGCAGCTATTACAACACTGATAATGTATTTCTGGCAGGAATTATGTTTAAATAAATTCATGTTAGAGTGCTCTGTGGTGGTGTAGAATATTTGTATTTTTTGTATTACTAGGATCTAGTCACTGAATTAAGAGGTATTCTCCGTCCTCTGCAGGTGGCGACAGGTGCTGGTAAGCTGAGTTCTACTCTCTCATGGGTGAAGAACTCGGTGTCCCACACGGTCAGTCAGATGGCTAGCCAGGTGGCCACGCCCACGTCCCTGCAGACCACTGCCACCTCGTCCTCCACCTCTCTGTCCTCAGCCGGCCTCTCCCCCTCCTCACCCGCGCTGCTCAGTCCTGACGATGTGGAGCTGCTCGCCAAGCTGGAGCAGCAGAACAAGTAAGCAGTCTCTCTGGAGCTTCTCCTGCCTATCAAATGGAGAGGTACCCATGGATGGAGAGAACAGTCTGCTTGACAAGACAACAACAAGAAAAACATAATCTTTTAAAATGTTTAAACATTAAAAACATACAATAAGTCCATTTCCACAATATAGTAAAAATATTTTAGATGGCCCCTCGTTAGCAGACCCACTGAACTACTACAGTGTGAGGTTACCCTTCACTAAATTGTCTTCTTACATACCACCTTAAAGACGGACAACAACCCTAATGGATTCAATTACGTTACTTAATTTCTTGTGACGGTAAATCCCAGAAGATTAATGAGAAAAATGTAGGTTCATTTGGAATGTGTACCTAGGCTTGATAAAAAAATCCAACTGCTCAAGCATATAATCAACATTTAACACGTTATCCCCACTCAGCAGCATCAGTTATCATTAGTGCATGACTTTAACATTGTTTACTTTGTTAGTGAGTGAGGTTTTAGCACACTTATGGTACAGGACATAACAATTTGACCTGGGTTGACCTGGCCCATGAGGGTAGACGCTCAGAAAGAATGTACATAGGGGGGATACTCACCATCTTCTATCAAATGTGAGATGGGTTATGGGCTGTGATCTACAGATGTAGCACTCCAGATCAGACTCAAATGGGTGTGTCCCAGTCAAAAGCCCAGCGGATGCCAGTGGCTGGGGGTGTTGCCAAATTGCTAGAGGGCGTTGCCCAATTTCCCCATTTGTTCAATTACAGGATTTAACCATGAGATGGTGCTTCATTCACAAAATACACAAAGACAACTGGGTGTTGTAGAAACATCAATATGTTAGATCAAATAAAGTATATAGTTTGCTTTATGCAGTATATTTCTTGTAATATTGTTGGGGTGTTTTTACACAGTACAGTAGATTGAAGTAAATCAACTTATACATTAAGATAAGATAAGATGGACCTTTATTAATCCCGTGGGGAAATTCAGTAGTTCAAACAGCAACAGGGTGAGAGTGAAAAACAGGACAGCACAGATTCACACAGATTAATAAAATCAAAAATAAGATGAGCGATAAAAATAATAATAATGAGAAACTATGGAATAAGAAATGAATAAAACTAAAATGTAATTATCATATCATATATTATAATGTATTGTATTATTAAGTAATATCATACATTAACCCCATTATAGCAGATGCCACATTGAATGGATGAACACATGTATGCATCAATAATTACAACAGAGTATTTCTAAATACAAGTTGTAAAAATACTTATATGTATTTAATATTAACCCTTTGGAGTCGACCGTCACACCGGCGTGATCAGATCACATGACCTGTTCAAGCCGGTGCCACATAAAAACAACAGTCTGGACAACATTGCCGTGTGTTTCTGTCGAAAGTACTGGCTTGAAACTACTGTATATCCCAGTCTTCATGCAAAAAGACCCAGTAAACATGGAGATACGATGACATAAAGTTAATACATTTCAAAAGTATGAAAAATGGAAGCACATATTTGAATATCTTCGCCGTATTTGATCATTTTACGAAACGGAAAATACTGGAAACTGTAGATCCTGCTCAACAGGATGTATATGTGTATTTCTGTCGAAAGTACTGGCTTGAAACTATATGCCAGTCTTTGTTTCATGCAAAAAGACCCAATAAACACGGACATACAATGATATAAAGTTAATACAGATATATTTCAGAAGTATGAATAATGGAGGCACATATTTTAATATCTTCGCCGTATTTTATCATTTTACGAAACGGAAAATACTGGAAACTGTAGATTCTGCTCAACAGGATGTATTTACCAGGGAGGGGATGAGGTAATCAGGTAAACGGAGTGATACGAAACGAGACGAAAAGAGACGAAGAGGGACGGCGGGAACCGAAGAGAGATGGCGAGAAATGGAGAGAGACGAAGATATACGAAGACAGGCTGCGGGAGACAAAGAGAGGCGGCGGGAGACTGCGATTGAAGTAAAGTGACAGACAAACATTGAGAATTTAGATATAGTTAGATATATTTAGAGTTTTGAAGACTCAACTATGATGAAGAGAACTCTGAACGTGAGTCAAGCTTTAAGCTTGTTTTTTGACATGGAGGAGGAGGAACCTGTGATGTTGCCCTCTGTGTCGTAGTTGACAGAAACCGCTTTGAAGCGTGGCACAGATAAAGACAGAAAAAACTGATTTTTGTACATAATGTATATATATTAAGGCTGTCAGTCGATTAAAATATTTAATTGCGATTAATCGCATGATTGTCCATAGTTAATCGCAAATTAATCGAACATTTTTTATCTGTTCTAAATGTACCTTAGAGGAATATTTTTCAAGTTTTTAATATTCTTATCAACATATGAGTGGACAAATATGCTTTATGCTAATGTTTATTATCATTTGAACAATGACAAATATTCTCATGAATATTAAACGCAACAACCTCTGAACATTACAAATATTCGCCTCAATTCAACCTGGAACCTCTCATACGTGTGTGTGTGTGTGTGTGTGTGTGTGTGTGTGTGTGTGTGTGTGTGTGTGTGTGTGTGTGTGTGTGTGTGTGTGTGTGTGTGTGTGTGTGTGTGTGTGTGTGTGTGTGTGTGTGTGTGTGTGTGTGTGTGTGTGTGTGTGTGTGTGTGTGTGTGTGTGTGTGTGTGTGTGTGTGTGTGTGTGTGTGTGTGTGTGTGTGTGTGTGTGTGTGTGTGTGTGTGTGTGTGTGGTATTCTTCGTCGGGACTTCCTGCAACAACACCACGCCGTTATCAAAGATGTTCTATTGAGAAGACGATCACTACGTGATAAAAGTTTTCAAAACCGTGGCTACTGAAATCAATCTTATTAACTGCTGTCTGTACAATTTACTCCGCGAGTTGGCAGACTTTATTTTGCTTACTTTAACATCATTTTTCATGGTGGGGCTAAGCCATTTCTTGGTATGGGTGTAGCCTACCCCAGCCATACCCTGGCGCTGCCACTGGTGGCACGTATGGGGCGGGCCATTCTGCACATGCGTTAAATGCGTTAAATATTTTAACGCAATTAATTCAAAAAATGTATTACCACCGTTAACGCGATAATTTTGACAGCACTAGTTTTATTACATTTGAATTCAAAATGTCAAGTCAGTATTCAGTAGGGGTGTAACCGTATCCGTATCCGTCCCGTACCGTCACGGTTCGGACGTCACGGTTTGGCACATGCAGTCACACGGCGAATACGCCTTTTTTTACGAGTGGGGAAAAAAGTCTGTTCGTCACGCAGTATTACACTATATATAATCCAGGGGGCGGTATTGCGCCTAAAAGCCAGCCGCCCATAAATAACAAATGAAGAACAAGAACAAACACAACAAAACCAACACAATACATGAAGAAGAACAGTTGGTAGCTACGGCGAGTTCACACAACACACAGGCGCTAGAAGACCCACCTGCTTCTTTTAAATCAGCTGTGTGGGAACATTTCGGGTTCCCTGTGGACTACAACAATGATGGGGTGCGAGTTGTGGATCGGACGAGGACGGTGTGTCGGCGTTGTTCGACAGCGGTGCGGTATGCTAGAGGTAACACGTCAAACATGCTCAATCACATCCGAGTCAGTCTCAGTCCCCAGCGAGAGGGTTTTCTCGACGGCAGGTGACATAGTTACCGCCAACAGATCTGCCCTCACTGCTGACAACGTAGACTAACTCATCTTTCTGAAGACAAACTTGAAAATAGAGTAAAGCTTGAGTACCTTTATTTAGGCATAATGGCCTCACACACTCACAAGTTAATTACACATGTTAGACATTGCTCCTAAAGGTACAGATTTTATTTAGTTTTATATTTATCATTGTATTTATTTTATATTTTGACATCAGGAGATACAGTTCTGTATTGCCTTTTATTGATTGTGATTGAAACACTTACTTGTTATTTATTTTAATATTGTCAAGACATTCTTTTTAGTTGTACAGCTTATTTAACCTTTTTGTTTGACATCAGCCATTATAAATAATATGGCCATCTGAATGTGTGTGGTACTGTTTGTGGTTTGTTTTTAACTCTGTAATACAGTTAATGATTCCAAATGTTAGTTCCTTTTTTTCATACCAAAACTTGCACTACTTTTAAAAATAAATAACAGCAACAAAAAATTATGCATTTGGGTCTTTTTTTTGCTTTTCCTTGTTGTACCGAACCCGTACCGAACCGTGACCCCCAAACCGAGGTATGAACCGAACCGTGACTTCTGTGAACCGTTACACCCCTAGTATTCAGACATTTGTCCACCTTATTGTTATGTCTTTGCCTTGTCCTTTGTACACATCGGATTCTGCACCACTCTGACAACTGTAGGATCTTTCTGCATCCCCCTCCTAAACTACACATACAGAAGGTGACGTTCAACATGTTGTGACAGGCTGGGGAATATAAAGAGTCAAATACTGTTGGGAGAAGATGTACCAGTCTCCTGTTTTTACAGGTTCTGTGCTGACTTGTAATTAAAGGGTGTGTGACCCTGTTTGACCTGGCCTTCTGTGACCTGACTGCAACTTCAGGGAAGAAGAGACTGTCTGGTTTAAAGATGTTCTCAGTGCGTGTGTGAGAGATGGTTGGCCCATTTGATCTCATCCACTGGCTTAACAGAACCTGGGAGAAAAGGTTCAGATTTGTGGGAGAATGCACATCCTGCAGCTACTGAGAGGGCGTGAAAGAGAAGTTAAAATAATAACCCGTAGGATAGAAAAGGGGGAAGTGACGTCTGACTCAGAGGTCGCGCGGCTGTGGAGAAGAACCAAGCGGCAAATTGTGGGGTAGAGCCGGGACGCCAATACGGAAGTGCCACACACTGCAGTTCATATATTGGCCGATAGGCGATGGCTGCAGAAAGGAGCAATTTCCATAGACCCCCATGTTAAAATGCCCAATTTTACAGCAGAAAAAAACATGTTTCTACCCCTGGCTCCATACATTTTATTATCGATATAGTTCGATTCCACCTTCATGATTATGAATCTGTGAGTGAATTGTTTTCTAACGCGACCCTTTTATTTATATTAGTTCTTAAAGTTTGTGCATAAATTAGGGCGTGGTCACATTGAGTGACAGCTCTGTCAAGTGACTGCTGCTGCTAGCTTCTTGTCTCTCTGCTACCTGCTCCGTGAAGCTACAGGGACTCTGCCTGCTCAGTTCATCCAGGGAACACAACTTGAAGCCGGCCGTGGCAGTTTGTTCTTCATGCTTATATATCGGACTATTGTGACTCGCTCTGCGGTTAAAACAGATGGTGCATGAATGCGGTAAGTGAAATTCGAGTGCTTTATTTATGTGTTAATGATTTTAATCAGCTACGTAATGAATGGTAAGGCTTGGGTTAGCATATAAGCTAGTGGTAGCTACATCGGTGCTAACGATGCTAAACGTAGCCTCCAAGTTAAAATAATAGACAGTAGACTGTATATATAAAGGTTAAAATGAAATGGACAAGTGTTAAGCGTTAAGTGGGATAATACTGTTGAACAAACGGCTTCTGTTTGAGGTTGATAAAATAAGGTTACATCCTTGTAACTTAGAGAGATATTTTATTATGTAGGTAGGAACTGTATGCATCGCTAAGGTTAATTTAAATTGGCTATGCTCAAGTATGTAGACAAGTTAACGTCACAATAAGATGTGTATATTACAATTATTAATGTCATATTTCAAGATGATTACTTAGATATTACAATATGGCTGGTTGAGCTGGAGTTCATTTTCGAGCTTACACGTTAACGTCAGTCATCTGAAGAACAAACCCAAACCTTGTTGTTTTTATTAATTGCATTACCAAATGGGTATCAAATAAACAGTAAGCAATGGTAACACAACTTCCAAAGTTACAGTAAAATAAAAAGGACCCTGACTCGGACAATACACAACCCAAAATGTTCAACTGAAGAGAATCAGTTATATTGTTTGAACACATGGTACTTTACATATCTGTTTGTTTAAGGTGTCCAGGT
The DNA here is from genome assembly GCF_902827115.2 of Pseudochaenichthys georgianus. NCBI lineage: Eukaryota > Metazoa > Chordata > Actinopteri > Perciformes > Channichthyidae > Pseudochaenichthys > Pseudochaenichthys georgianus. The sequence continues at coordinate 41,215,358 of NC_047506.1, forward strand.
GATGCAGACAGGCTGGACCAGAGAGTGAGAGACAGAACTGGACTCCTCACAGCAGTGAACTTCAGCACAGGTACAAAGACTCTATACTGTACGAAGAATCAAGAAAGATATTGGTTTAAATGAATGAAGTATTGACTTGAATACACTGATATACATTCCATTAAACAATACCAAATACTAGATCACCAACACATCAGCTAAGTTGAGGGTTTTTTCCATGCAAAAAGTTACATTTATATGTTAACAAGCACTATGATTTAGTCAGCTTTCTAATTTAATGTATTGAAGGCAAAGATATTTAACACATAGTGAGAACTGCTACTATTTATCTCTCAATATTGTCTGTAAAAAACGTGGTAAAAGTTATTCTTTCAGTGAGACAACAGAGCAAGCTTCTACAGTTGCACTACGTTTTGATAACAGTTAAATATTATTTTGATAATAACATATATTTCAATGTTGATGAACTTCATACTGTTCATTCATAATCTGATTGTCTTTGTAGCTCACTGTTGAAATAAAAAAAAAACATTACAATTACAAAATAATTATATCTACAGCCCCTAAACACACAAACACACTGCTTTCATAAATAACACACTTGTTCTGCAATAATATGTTTTATGTTTCCTGTAATTTTTGTTAGGAAAGGACATGCCTGAAAGACACAACATTTTCTCCTTCTCTGAGGGTCAAGAAGAACATCCAAGAGGAACATTAAAAGCTGATGTTATGAGATTTTAAGACCAGTACACTAAGAAACTACTTTTATTGTAAAAACAGTCAGCTGATCGAATGCAGCTATTTCCACATCTACACTCCATCAGCTGATTATTTCTATTTGCCTCACTTTATGAGCTTCACATCGCTTGTGCCTTGTACCGCAGAGTTTGCAACGTCACAAATAAATGGGGCCAATCTTCAGTCAGATGTGAATGTGTAATCGAACATTTTCAGTAAGAATAATGGACAAAAGGAGTGCAAATACAAATACAATGTATTGAAATGTGAACCAAAAGTTAATCAAATGTTTTAAATAAAAAGCACATATGCACAGAAGGTGTAAACCTATTAAATGTATAAGTGAACACATTTAGTCAAATAAAGTGACGGACTAGGCCTGTGCAGTTGGTATCAGCTTTGCCCAGCATGGGCTCCTCCATCAGGCCTGGTCCTCCTCGCTGAGGAAAGACCCTCAGTCCTCTCCAAACCAACAGACAGGACGTCCATCACACGGAGGTTTCTCCCTGAAGTCTCTGCAGCTTTCTGGACACCACGCTGTCTCAATCCGTCCACACTGAATATGAGAGGGGGAAAATGAAAATAATAAATGCTTTAGACAATAAGAAACATAAAGTTGACTGAGTTGCTCAGTTTTTTTAGATTGTCAATACTATTACTGTATAACTAATATCTCAGGTTAAGAGGCACATTCAAATAAAGATTGGTCTTTAAATACATTTTGTCTTTTGAATTGTTTGTCTAAAGTCAATGATCTAGAACTGGTACTTAGTTTTAATGATACAGTCTGGTTATGATGCTGTTTGGAGGAGGCCTCACAGGTAAGAGCACTAACTCTGCTTTATCACTGTTTTTATGGATGTGTTCTTATTTATGTTATGTATTGCATTGAGAGATGCCAACTGAATTTCGTTGCACTGATGTGTGATGACAATAAAGATATATTCTATTCTAACTAGCTACCATCACATGTACCTTAGCTTGACTTAAATGTATTACATGTATAATTAAGTGATATCAAAATATAAATAACTGTCATGCAAACATATTAATATTTGCTTGATTCCAGTATTGAATTTAGCACAATTGCATACAAACGTTAAGGGATTTTAAGATTTATGATAAGTATTATGCTAAAAACTCAATAACTTAGATTATTATTTATAGTTTTGTTGAATAGTTTCAAGGCCGCTTACCTTAGAAATGTAAAATGCCACGGTAGTGTGCAGATGGGGAGCATGATAGCTTAGCTTGGTAGCTTCAGCTAACTCTGGAACTTCCAGCTCGGTGGCAGCAGGTCCCGCCTCGGCTCCGCCTCTTTGCCCTTATTTGGAGCAAGCTGGAGTAGGCGGGAGTTGAACTCTGACGTCACTGTCAAGCCGTTAGTGGCCGACTTCGCCTACTAAGGGCTTCTCAGCAACTCTGCAGAATCCTATGGGTGACGTCACGTACCCTACGTCCATTTATATATACAGTCTATGAGAAGAACGTGTTGCCCACATTCTGTAACAGAGTTTAGGCTAGTTAACGAGCAGGTTTATTGTTTTGGGTGCAGTCACTTTTGCCTCCACTTGCTGTTCAAATAAATGTTGAAAGAACGTTGCATTTAACTTCAACATTTAAAAAAAAAAAAATCTTCCCGGGGGAGCATGCCCCCGGACCCCCCTAGAGGAGGTGAGGTCCACCACCTGCCCACACCCCCTGTTAAATTGTCTCACCCACATTGAGGATGCTTCCTAAGCCCATGTTTTATTTCATGCGTCAAGTCAGGCAAATTGGGTCCAAATGTTATTGCATCAATGATCTGTTAACATTAAAATCAATAAATATATGCTGTAACTATTTTTGCTCTAGGCAACTCAAGGGCTCAGGTAATGTGATTTATATATGAATAATGGTCCAAAATAACATAAAATGCATAGGGGTTAAGTAACATACTTTCGTCGCCGGCCGGCCGATACATGCCGCGCATTAAGTGGGCCTGTCTGTCAATTAATCCCCTGGCCACTTTCCCCCCCAGTCCGCCCCTGCTCCACTATGACATGTCTCCATGCTTTAATGTTCAAAAAGCTCTTAATTGTTCTGTACTGCTTGGGGTTGTGTGGGAGAGAAACTCCCTCTGGTGGGAACTTTGGGATGTTAGCCTTTGCAGACCATTTACATGCACACAATCCTATAGAACACACTACAAGAAAAGGAAAACTAAAAAGCAATAAAAGGGACTCTTTAAAGTGCTGTTAAAGGGTAATACAAAACCCTTCTACTGCCAATTCTTCCTCCGTTGTGTCAGTTGTAATGTGTTAGCATGGAAACCAAGCAAACAGTTCAGAGTTCAGGATTGTGTCACAGTTAACTAGAGGAAAGTAGAAAGCAAATGTCTGTTGAATGTCATGACTCATAGGTACGCCCAGAATGCCAAGTGACACTTGTGATGTTTTCCCTCATTAGTGTTGATCAAAACTAACCAGGGAAACGTTTCATTTTCTCCCTAACTTGCTTCCATAAAGCTCCGAGGAGACTTCAATCTGGTGAACAGAAGGCACTATGTCAAAGGGCTCATAGTTCATCTGCCCTTTGACCCTAGCCTCCAACCCAACATATAGTGGGGCCCTTTCACAAGACCCAATTTCTCTGCTGCCCCACTCCAACCAACCTGTAGCATGTGAGCAACAAACTGTGAAGAGTCCTGCGCTTGCTTACCAAGTGTTTGTGTGTTTGGTGAGGCCTTTGTACCCTTCAGAGCAGATAAAAGGTACGAGCGGTCATTCAATAGTTTCACACAGACGAGGAAGTCCCCGGCTGACTTCTACAAATATCGGACATGCCGTTACTGCTCCACAATTCCGAGAAACCAGAAATATGAGGAATACATCATGAGTTTGTCTTGGTAAGGTTTGTTTTGATCAGTTATAGGCTTGTTCTCTTGCTGTTGTGAACTGCGAAAGGAAGTCATGATGAAATTGTTACACTGACACATTTGAAAGAGATTGTCCCTTTTAATTGTGTGGCGTGTAGCTCAGAATTGTATTCAAACGTATCTTTTAACTGCAAACATTGCTATACTAGCTAATTCTCTTCATTTTTTAGTTTTCATATGTCTGAGACTTCAAACTTGTGTTTGACTACTGGTGAATTATTAGCAGAGGCCTCGCTATGTTCAGGTCCATGGTAACAGCCTGTTGGTGTGCTTGACCATTTGTGACCAAATAACTGAAATGCTTCAAAAAAGTGGAAACTCCTACCAAATTCTCTCTGTAAGATGTTACTTTTGAATCGCTTTACGTCAGAGCTGAATAGAAGTGAAGCAGCTCTGTTGCAGGCCGGTCTTTCTTGGCCTCCATTTCACTCCCTCCTCCACACCACCCACATTTGGCTGTAACCCTAGCCTTTCTGGGAGCACCCTCGCTGACGTCACGGTGCTTCGGCACAGGCCCAGGCCTTTTTCCGAGATCAGGTGTCTGAGCCTTTGTGTGTCGGGAGCCACACAAGAGCCGCAGCCTCTTGTCTCTGCACACTGATCCTTGATTGGGTCACTCAATAATTCCAGTGACAAACTGATAAGAGTGATACAGATTGACCTGCTGAGAAGCACATTGGTTGAGCTGTTCGTCCCCCACAATGCACTTCAAATGCAGACTTTGAGTGTTTACAAGACCTTCAATATTCATTGTAGCTTTTACGTCAGACCTGTAGTAGTTATTTCAGACACTCAAAGTTGCTGCCAGTGCCAACACTCTTCCTTTAAGTGTTTGATATCCATTTTGGTAAAGTCATTAATTGTTCCATAAATATCAGTTGTTTATAATCACATTGTGACTCATATCAAATACAAGCTATCTAATTGGTCAAGCTGTTTAATAGTTTTTTCACTAATGGTGTCATTTATTCTGTGTCTGAGAAATTCTTTAATCAGATCTGACATTTAAGATTTGACACATGATCTTGAGAAGGGAAATAGTTGTCTGCAGACTATTCATGTGTAAAGTAATGCATTGGCTAATGATCACAAAGCTTAGTACATCAGTGCAAAGTTTTGAAATAAGATCTCCTCATTCACAGACAAACTGTAATTCTTCTTTACAGGTTTGACTGTTTGCAACTGTTAAGTTCAAACTTAGGATTGCCTGTAAACATATCTTACTTCCAGCCTTTAAAGTGAACTTATACACATTCCTCAAATTGTTTTGTTATTTTTCCAGTTAGTCTGCCACTAGATTTATAACTTAATTTCCAGTAAATGTGACTAAAACTAAAACATTATTTTATCAAACTTTTTTCCCACTTATATTTTGACATACTGATTTTCAGAATGTTGTTCTTGCGTATGTTCCATTTCAATGAAATGTATACTAATACTGACATTTCAAAAATACCAATAGGGACAATAATACAGCATCACATCAAGTCAGTATCATGTAGTACTTAAACAACCTACACTTTGTATAAGAAGCCAGAATGTGTTACTCAAGGAAAGGCAAGACATTCGCGTCAAGATAGTTCCATTCAAAAATAATGATGTTGTATCCGTGATTTGTGTCTTTAAAGAAGAGACGTATATTCTGATAAATGCTTGAAACAAACATGCCTTGCTTGTGGACTTATTGATAAGGACATGTTGTTGGCTCTGCACAGTGATAACAGTCCCTCGTCCCTTCCCTGCAGGCTGCTGGAGACAGACAGCAAGTCTCTGCGCTCCATGAACGGCTCCAGGAGGAACAGCGGCTCCTCGCTGGTGTCCAGCTCCTCCGCCTCCTCCAACCTCTCCCACCTGGAGGAGGACATGTGGATCATGTGGGGACGAATCGTCAACGAGTGGGAGGAGGTGCGCAAGAAGAAGGAGAAGATGCTTAAGGTGAGACTGGTGTGAGGCGACCTCAGAGTATGTGCAGCCCTGCTTATAGCATTAAGAGCTTAAAGCTGTTCCAGCCATCTGCGGAAAACAGGGATAAGGCAGTCATTTAATAAATGATAGTAAGAAAAATGAATGCATTTGACTGAAATAAACATAGTCCAGGTCTAAAAGAAATAGAGAAAAGATTCCCTGAGGCTCTTTCTGGAACCACATTGCCCTAAACATTATAAGTCTTGTGATACAACTTTGTTTTTAAGTGCTGGCCTGAAAGCTACACTGGTCATATCTGTTTGAATGTTTACTTGGTCCAGAAATACATTTGAAGGCTATCTATGTTCGAGGTGACACTGCAGTGTTTTTTTAGTACTTGACATTTGAAGCTAATTTGAGCTTGCTTGTTTCTACAGTGACTCTCTGAGGACTTGTGATAGTCCTGTGCCGTCACAAGTGACTGAAAGAAAGGTCCTAATGGCAGTGACAGTTGATGTGCATTTGCTTGGTGCTGCTGTAGAAGTTTGAAGGTTGAATTGATTGTGATGCGCAGGTCATCAAGGTCAAGTCAAACCTGTCCCGATTATTCTTGCTCTCTAACGGGGAGAATTGTTGTTCGGATTTTAAATTCTGTCCCAGCAGATCCACAGTCTAGATGTTGACACACTTAACTGCGTGTTTTACACCCAATGAAAATGCCTTTCTCGTATGCAGTCACACTGTCTGTGATGCGTTCACATGCGTGTTGCTAGTGTGGAGACGGAGAACCTGTTGATGAAGAAACACATGCAAATGGGGGGGAACATTTTCTGCATGGAAACTGTTTCTGTTTTTTCTTTTGACCCACTATCTGTGTGTAAAAAGGGAAGTATCGCATAGCACCCGAGAACATGCATGATTGCGATTATGTAATTTAACAGAAGTAGTAAATCAGCAGACGGGTGCAGCTGGTGAGGGATGTTGATCATAACTGCTGAGGCCTCCACAAAACGATGTGTTCTTCCCCTTGGCTCACAGAGACCCAGTGTGTGTTGCGCAAAGGATGGAACGTTGACTTTCTGTCCTTGTCAGCAAAACCTTTAATGTGTTTATGTTTATTCTTTATATGTGACCCGCTCTATTGAAATCAGTTGGAAGTCGCAACGGCTCATTTCAAAATAAACGTGGATTTGCGTGGGAACCCGGGGTTCGGGTGTTTTGTTTGATTTTAAACAAACAAAGTCTTGGCTTTCAGAATATGAAACTTTTATTTCCAAAATCACACGATAAATACATGTTTGAAGCTTGTAAAGGGACGAAGGCACCTCTCACTCGCAATCTGCTCTTCCGCAGCGCCGCCCCCCCTCCCTCCGGCTGAAATGATGAATGTACGCGTATAGTAATCATAAATAACACGGCAGGGTCCGTTACAGTTTGTTTTCATCTGATTTCAATTAAACAAAGTCTTGGCTTTCCGAATATTAAACTTGTTTCATCAAATTCAGATGATAAATACAACGTTGAAGCTTGTAACGGCATAATTACAAGCGGAGAACGGAGTAACTTGACGTCACAGCAGGCATAACAACAGCCGGTGTTTCTCGTGAGGGTTTTCCCCGGGAAACAAACACATTACACACAAACGCAAAATTACACACACACACACACACACACACACACACACACACACACACACACACACACACACACACACACACACACACACACACACACACACACACACTCGCGTGCTTCCCCCAGACCAGTAATCCAAACGAAGATATCTTCCCTCCGTAGTATTATGATAATTTGCTAAGAACCAATCAGATCGATGGATTCCAGAGAAGAGAAAACTTTAAAGGCCTTTTTCTCAAAATGATGACTCGGTGAAAGTCATTATATAATGTGACATATTTCGCTTAATATTTGGAGTACAACAACAATCCTGATATCATTAGAAAGCTAGGGATCTCCTCTTTCCAGCAGTGTATACAACTCAAAATGTGTCTTCGGGTCAATGCGACTGATTTCGATGGAGCAGGTCACATATTTCATGGATGGCTTACTGAAGAAGATCATTATATATCTACTCCAAATAAGTTAGAAAAAAGACAGAACACACTCATTTGATATGTTGAAGCTAGGATTGGTTCGTGATTTTTTTAAAATGTCCAATAATCATTCAAATACAGAATGCAGGAATGTATGCGAGCTATCATATGGTCTTAAAAAGATTATCTTCTATTGTTTTCATCGCAGGTGCCTCCTTGTTGTAAGGTTACCACCAGGCGATATTCTAAGAATGATATAATAGTTCCCCAGTGTTATATGTTATGGTATTTTTGTTTGAAATGCACCATCTGTAGTTGGTGCCTGGCACAGAGCGTTGATGGGGAAACAAAAGGCTGCTTACTGTAGTGCTGTGCTCAGAAAGCAGCTTTGCTTCAGACACAGTGAAGACATGAGGCGGGGCATTGTTTCAGTACAGAGCTCCATTTAGTCTGACCTCTGAGAGGGGGGGGGGAAATCCCTGCTGGAAGCCTGTGTGGGTGGACCTCTGCTCCAGATGCACCCTGGGCTGAGCAGATGTACGCACACACACACACACACACACACACACACACACACACACACACACACACACACACACACACACACACACACACACACACACACACACACACACACACACACACACACACACACACACACACACACACACACACACACACACACTGTTCTCTGTCAGCACAGGAAATTGCTTAATCAAATTGTATCAGCAGTAATACATGGAAACAAATCACACTACAAAGTACCTCGCTGACAAGAGTATATTTGTCAGTGGATATCGTATTATAGTGAGATGTGCTGATATGGAAAAGATACTGGATAACGAAGCTACACATGGCTGTATCGTGTTGTAAGAAATGCTGCCACCCAAAGGAGTGGTTCCTTACCATCTACAGTTTTTTAAACATAAACAGACAGACTTGAAATGGTCATTAAAATATTTAAAATCTAGATATATATAAACATTCATGTCACAAAGTATCTATTATTATCTTTTCCCACAGGATCTTGTCAGAAAAGGGATTCCTCACCACTTTCGGGCAATCGTGTGGCAGTTGTTGTGCACCGCCCAGAATATGCCCATCAAGGATCAATACTCGGAGCTCCTGAAGATGACGTCGCCCTGCGAGAAGCTGATTCGCAGAGACATCGCCCGCACTTACCCCGAACACGATTTCTTCAAAGAGAAAGACAGCTCGGGTCAGGAAGTGCTCTTCAACGTCATGAAGGTATGTCTCCATTTTCTGTTTGAGGAACCTGGTTGTAAGATGATGTAGACAAAAAGGAATTCTAACGACTGTGAAGTAAATCCATAATGAAGTGAGTGCAACGACGACTCACCCAAAGCTCATCTGTTACCTCAGGCATATTCTCTGGTTGACCGTGAGGTTGGCTATTGTCAAGGGAGTGCATTCATTGTAGGACTTCTACTCATGCAGGTAACAATCCAATCCTCACCACACACACACACACACACACACACACACACACACACACACACACACACACACACACACACACACACACACACACACACACACACACACACACTGATTCACCAGCTTCCAGCAAATACCTTGTCATGTTTTTTTGTGATGAACGGACAGATTCGGAGGTTTGATTTCATCCTGTTATTTCCCTAGATGCCAGAAGAGGAGGCGTTCTGTGTGTTTGTGAAGTTGATGCAAGACTACAGATTACGAGAGCTCTTCAAACCCAGCATGGCGGAGCTGGGCCTCTGCATGTACCAGTTTGAGTCTATGATCCAGGTAGACGCCTCATACTCGGTTCTGAAACGGTTTCTCGTGGTTCTATGAATTGTAGTAAATGGCGTGAATCCATATTATCTCTGCCTCTCAGGAACAACTCCCGGAGCTGCATATACATTTCCAGGCTCAGAGCTTCCACACCTCCATGTACGCCTCCTCCTGGTTCCTCACCATCTTCCTCACCTCCTTCCCTCTGCCCGTCGCCACCAGGATCTTTGACATCTTCATGTGTGAGGTCAGTTGAAGGGAAGCTCTCATCTGCTTTGAATGATATATTGAATCCACTTACATGTATCAGTTCAGACATTGTATCTTTGCATATCTATGTATTGATACTCTCTAGAAGAATGCTCTTAGGGCTTTGTCTTTTACCCCTAATTTACTGTCTTTTTATGTTCGTGTTCTTTGATTGAATAATATCCTGCACTTTCTGCATGTCATTCACACAAAATGTCTAGAAAGCAGAAGGGACCTTTGGAAAGGGACACTGCACTAAAGGAAAGTGTTTACACTTAGAAAGATGTAAGGTTGAAACGTGTTCTACTGGTTTGAGGATGAATGAATTGGTAGATGAGATGAAGTGAGCTGTCTTGTAAAGGTTATCCATTAGCACCACCTGTTGGAGACAAACGGAACACCACATGCTGTAGTGACACTTGAGTTGTTTCACCACTCCTATGTAACCTGATCTTCCTGATCCTTAATTCTCAGTCAACTTTAGAAATCCTTTCTGAGCAACGTGTTTTACTTAAGATGGCTCCTCAGTGAGTACTGTTCTCTCTCTTTAGGGTCTGGAGATAGTTTTCCGTGTGGGACTGGCCATCCTTCAGATGAACCAGACTGAACTCATCCAGCTTGACATGGAGGGAATGTTACAGGTGACTTCCACATAACACGTCATGCAAGCAGCTCACATTTCTGCTGTTACCTCGAGGGAGGAACCTGCACCACGCCCAGATAATTGAAACAATGACTGTGCCAACTACATGCTGTCGTTTGAAGTGAAGCTTTGAGGTTTACGCGTGCGTGCCACTAACACCGTCTCTGTTCCCTCTCGGCTGCAGCACTTTCAGAGGGTCATCCCACACCAGCTCGACAGCGGGCCGGATAAGGTCATCACGGCTGCCTATCAGGTTAAATACAACGCCAAGAAGATGAAGAAGTAAGCAGTTCATCAACTCCTAAACCGCCTCTCCTTTTGCCAATGCATGTATTCTGTGCGACATAGTATTCGACATACTTATCTCATCGTATTCTCCTTCTTCCGCCAGAAATGTTGTCATACTACTCGTCCGGCAGCGTTGGCACGAAACACACACAAAACACATCAAAACGTGCGGACTGACCGGAATCGCGTTGCTATGTCTTATATAAGAGATTCGCATAGCCGTTTTCATGCAAATCGCAGACAACTGCGATCCTTTGCCACATAGGAATGAATGGGAAATCCATTTGAACTAAAAGAAACACCCCACTTTGACCCCATACAGATTCCACATACTTTAACGTTGAACAGAAATGACAAGTTTACTCAGTTCTCGAGACTATGGACTTTATTAGACTAATTGGATATGTTTTGATAGCTATTACGGTTCTCACGTAGTCGCAGCTTACGTTTTGTGAAAGTGTCACACCGTTTCACATTTTATAATGGGTGTGTATGGAGAGCTCGTTAAGGCTTAGGGGTATTCTTTGTTGTAACTTAACTTAGCGGGACGCGCACCCAAGGTTCAGTCACTAGTTTATATATCTTATCTACTGCATCTGAAGGATTTGTATTGCTCTGGCTTCTTTCACTAAACAATTAAACTCACTTTTTTCTAACTATTTCTAACTTTATACATTTCCAGCTAACAGAATGAATTGTACGGCAGCCGTATGATTTTGCAGTGTTACATGTTTTGCTATTTGAGACTCATCAGATGTCAGCCTGCTCGGCTTTGTTAAATGTTTTACAAACTGTAATTGTAACCCTTGGATACGTTGTTTTGACATTTGGCCCTGATTTGTTAGTTTTCCTCTTTTTTAGCACTCAAGCCGACGCTAGACAGACTTGACTGTGTTCATTACCCGAGCAGCTCTATTATCCTTGTCCACATTCTTTCAGGCTGGAGAAAGAATACACTACAATCAAAACGAAAGAGATGGAGGAGCAGGTGGAGATAAAGGTGCGTGGAGGAGATATGGGAAACTAAATGTTGTGCATGATATGTGCACTTAGTCTGATGTGATCTTTGTACTTGTTTTGCAGAGGTTGCGCACAGAGAACCGGCTCCTGAAGCAGCGGATAGACACACTAGAGAAGGTGAGTGGAGCAGAACCTCTTCATCAGCATTACATCAGCCCCAAACAGCTGTACGCGCTCATACATCATGCACCTCTGCTTCACGAAGGACTCTTGTCTTTCACTAACTGGGTTAAAAGTGCGTTTGCATGATGAACCATCGCTGCTGCAGTATGGGGCATTTTCTGATTGCAGATAAAGCAACGATCAGAAGGCAGAATGGGACTTGAAGTTGTCTTGTTGTCACGGTGACTGTCTTTGTGGCTCAGACACTAACTATTGGAATGTGAAAGTGTCGATACAAAGCACTGCATGCCAAGCTGCACCGTTTGCATCGTCCTGCAACATGTTGTGTCTCTTTGAATGAGCACTACTGCTGCTGCCTGGTTGAGGCCCCTGCATGAGGGCCCCGGGGCGTTTGCCTGCAGGCAGGAACACTTGGGTCTAAATGAGTCCGCTACTCACCGTCCAGCTGGAGACTCCTGCTCTGCCACCTAACTCCCAGGACCTTTTAACTCTTCACTAACTGTTCACAAAACATTAACCACATCAAAGCCCGGAGCCTCTGTTCTGTTTGAGACCGTCACCTCAAAATCCTCTTAACTGTAGCGCTTTCAATCCATACAGATTGTTTGAAGGGGAGGTGCGGAGTGATGGAGACATCGGCCGTAGAGATGTGCACCTTCTTTTAATATAATGGAACTTAATGAACACCAAAGCAGACAACATGTGTATTATAAAACTCAATAGCAGTTTCTTGTTCCAGAAATCGTGACCGGGTTCCTTTTCATACAGACCTTGTTGAGAGTAGTTTCATATTGGAACTATTTTCTTTCTACCAAACTACACTAAGCCTCTCATCCACGAGTAGATGCACGCGTTCTCCTGCGCAGGGATGTGGTCGTCGGGTGCAGTTTGGTAGAAAGAAAATAGTTCCTACATGGGATGACTCTCAAAGAGTTCTGTGGAGCACGCACGTTCTGTGGAGCACGCACGTTCTGGGGAAAACATCTTAGCAGCTGATATCTCCAACCGTACGCAACTCACCTCAAGACACTGTGGATTGAATAAATAGCACCAAAGCTAAAAGGAACACAAATATTTCGATATTGGGTGAACTGTCCCTTTAAACAACAATTAGCTCCGAACTAACTTGTTGAGCTGATTTCCACTCTCTTAACTCTAGAGCAGTGTTTCTCAAACTTTGTCATACCAAGGACCACTTATCCAATAAAAAAACACTCGCGGACCACCTAACTCCACAAATATCCAAAATCACATCGTTTTTCTAGAACAGATTACAAATCGCCTGAAAATGGTACAAACAAGTGGCAACATGTGTGATGAAGGTGTTGCGCTGTGCGATATCATACAATCGGAAGTGAAACTTAAGCTTGCTCCATTGCGGAGATATTCCCGCGAGAGTGCGTACAACTTTAATTTATTAATTTATTTAAAATGTGAAATTGTACCAATATACTCACGGACCACTAGGGGGCGCTCCACACTTTGAGAAGCACTGCTCTAGAGCTGTCCTGTACTCCTTCCTGTCTGAACCTCTCACTGATATCAGCACCGTCTCATTCTCACTTTGTGCACCCTTTGTTCATCACACCTGCATGCAATGTTCCTTTTCTACCCCTGAATGTAAACACCGTTCCACAGCCAACAAGTATTCCCGGATGGGAAATGAACATTGCATTTCTTCTCTTAAATGATCAGTTGTTCTTTTTGTGTGCTCTTAAACTGTCCTCTGGATTGTCTCTCTCTCTGCTTTCTCTTGTTGATATTTCTGTTTTGTAGGAAAGTGCTTCCTTGGCAGATAGATTGATCCAGGTATACTCCTCATTTTCTCTTTACCCCCATAACTTAAGTTCCTTCTTTCTTCTGTCTCTCGAGCAAAGCATGCTTTATGATTAGTTCAATGCAGAAACAGTAAAAATGCAGATTCAATAACTCTAATGATTCTCTGAATGAAGGACTAAACCAGATTACGATTACACTGTTGAATAAGTGCATGAAATAACACATTGTGGCATGTCAGAGAATCACACATACCGTTAAAGAAAGCAAAGCTAATGCAATATAAATCACAGGTTGCTAGATTTAAGCATGTCCTTAAAAAACCACCGACCCCTCATCCTCTCCTCTGATTTGCCCATCCCATTCCGCCCTCTCGTTTCACCCCGCCGTGCTCACGCTGCCCCCCCCCTCCCTCGGTTGGTAACGTCCCAAGGGACAAGTGACCCGGGCTCAGGAGGCAGAGGAGAACTACCTGGTGAAGCGGGAGCTGGCCACAGTCAAACAGCAGAGCGAGGAGGCCTTAGCTCAGCTGGAGCAGGCCAAGGCGACCATCGCACATCCCCGGCAGCAGCAGCAGCAGCAGCCACACGTGGTAAGGAGGCCCCCCCCAGTCCCCAGTGGGCCCCTGCACAGGCTCAGATCCTGCCCAGTGTGTGACAGGCACTGTGACGTTGACACTGGGATGTTCCCAAGATGTTGCAGTGTGCTAAAGCTGACACCTGGGTCAATGTAAATATGTTTCACGTGTCACCGTTATATCCGTGTTGATACTCATCGCCTAGCAACACAATCCAAGCAGTGGCAGAGCAGGGCCTTTCTCACTCAGCACATCAGCTTTGGGTTATCATCTGTTTTGGCATGCATGAATTCAAATTGGGACACGGAGCACGACACGCTCCTGCCCCATTTATTGTCCTCTGCATTCCCAGAAATGCGTTCATGAATTTGTAAGCAGTTTCACGGCTGGGAGATTTCACATACGGCAGCCTGTTCACAGAATCCTCTCGCTGCAGATAGACCCAACAGGCTCAATTATTGATGGTCGGATTCCACATGATAATGTACAAGAATTACAATGTTTAACATAATTTATCGTGCTTCTCGTGAATTATGTATGTGAAAGTGAAAAGGCAAACAGTTGGTGTGAGCTGCGCTTAAGGTCAGATTCTTTGTAGTGGAGAATGAAGAGGTATCGAGATGTATTTCTGGATCCTGGTTTATATCACTGAATGTTAAATATGTTACTTCAATAACTGCTCGTATTTAGGATACACAGGTATGGACATGTGTAGCTCTGCTTTAGCGTCTGCACTCACACACTATCCTGTTGTAGAAGGGAGCCCCTCGGTACTGCGAGGAGTCCGTCCTGCAGCTGGAGAGGGAGCTGGTGCAGGCCCGGCTGAAGGAGGCGGAGTCTCAGTGCGCCCTCATGGAGATGCAGGACAAGATCCTAGAAGTGGAGAAGGTGGGTCGTCTCAGAGACAGCCTCAATCTTAGCCATAGTACACTATCGTTTTATGACTTGGCTATAGCATTTTAATATGATGTCACATTAGGGCCATTGTAGGATACAACTATTTAAAACTAAAGGACCCAAGAAAGGGGGTAATACTTTGTAAACAACTGAGATTAAAGTGATACAATAAAAAACACCAATGTATCAGAAAAGTAGAATGTATTCTGTGAGTATAAAGACATAATACATTTGACGGAAATTCAATCTGAAATGCTCTGAGAATTAGGTGGTGGATTTAGAAGACAACTCTCACACATTTAAGAGAGAAGAGCTGTCAAAGATCCTCGAGGATGGATAGACCTCATCGCATTGCAAACAAGCCAACAGTCACTAACATCTCATTGGTCGATCAGTCGATATAAAAAGGTTATTGCAGCTACACACTGACATTTTTGGTAAATGCATTTAAAGCTTGTGACTCCTGGTTTTCAGAATAAGGTGTTATTATTATATTAAAGGAATGAAATAGATACATGGAAAAAGATTATAGATAATATTTACAAAAGGTATAAAACATACTACTTGTGTTGCTTATGATTCAAAAAGGAAATATCAGGGGAAATTATTAATAAATTGCTGGAAAGAAATTGAATATATAATTCCTGAAAATCTCTGACTACATCCAGACAAAAAAGATGTACACGAGCAATTAAGAGATTTGCATAGTTTTTTTTATAGCACCTCAAAGTATTCAGTCTCTGAACATTTAGCACCTACATCTTGGAGAACATCCACGTTTGTTCCTTATACATGTACAGTGTTAATCTGAGAACTGTGGCTGTACATCTAAGGCTGCATTCTAACTTGTTACAAACCTTCCTTAGAGGAACTCGTCGCTCCCTGATGACACCAATGTGGCGCGGCTCCAGGAGGAGCTGATCGGGGTGAAGCTGAGGGAGGCCGAGGCTGTGACCGGACTCAAACAGCTGAGGCAGCAGGTCCGAGACCTGGAGGAGCACTGGCAGGTGAGCAACAGGCCATTCATGGACAGGAATCTGTGTTGGACCGAAACAATCATTTCTGTGAAACCTGAAAGAGAAAAGGTGGAAGTTTGACCGGCTGCTCCGCTCCTCAGCGCCACCTGGCCCGCACTGCTGGCCGCTGGAAGGACACCCCGAAGAAGAACACGCTGAGCGAGCTGCAGGACGAGCTGATGAGTGTGAGGCTGCGAGAGGCCGAGGCTCAGGCCGAGCTGAGGGAGACACGGCAGAGGATGCTGGAGCTGGAGACGCAGGTCAGCTCATCTAAAGACGCTGGTTTTTTATTTTGTTAATGTTTTGTGCTGAATTCTTTGATTTGTGACTGTCCTTATAATGCCATAATACATAGAGATGTAAGCCATGCTGTAGTAGAGAGACTGGAGTAGTGCAAATCTTCAATTTGGAAACAGTAAATAAGCTCCAACAGAAGTGGTTCCTCCACATGTATTGTGACACAGTTTCCTTCAGAGGGCAGCACTCACACATGGAACTGTGCTAATGCAATGGTGTCACTCACATTCTCTTTGGTTTGAATTGTATGTTTCTCCCACAGAATCAGATCCACAGTAACCATCTGCGACGGGCGGAGCAGGAGAGCCGCTGTCTCCAGGAGTGTGTGCAAACAGTGACGGGGCAAAACAAAGACCTGCATGTGCAGCTGCAGGAGATCAAGAGGAGGCAGGCTGAGGTCGAGTGCAAGGTACGACCCCGCTCTGTAAGCCCAACGAGTGGAACATAGACAGAATTCTAGGTTTATTTTAATGATCAGAAACATCGTTGTTCTGTATTTAGCTTTAATGTATATTTCCAAGCTTGAGGTGTCTTGTTATAAATTCAGTTTGCCTGGTGTGTTGTTTCCTGAAGTTGTCACTAGGGCTGCAAATAACAACTATTTTGATAATCGATTAATCTGTCGATTATTTCTACGATTAATCGGATAAAAAATGCGCAAAAGAAAAATGTTTTCCATTATTTTATTCAGAAAACTGCATTTCCAAATTGACAACATCAACACACAAGAACAGCCCAAATGTAGGCTCTAAAACATGCAAAAGCGATATAACAGCTGGTTTTGAACAACAAATATGTCTCTTTAGGATGCTCGAACAAAAACAATGTCCTTTCAAATGATCCACCATGATAACTAACCTGACGATACAACATGGAAATAAAGATGCGTCTGTTTTGCTTCTTTTTTTTTTTAAATGCTTGAATGGACCTGTGTCTCAACCCGACCTACTTTCTGCTCATTTGCAAACACTTTGAAATAGCTGAATCAATACATTTGCATAGTTTAAAGTTAAGTTAAAATCGTTAGTCTTTTTTTTTTTTTTGAGTGACGTAGCCAGCTCGCAAACAGAGAGTAACAACATCGATAACTGAATTCGATACCAACTTTTTTAGCTATCGATTTGTTATTGCAGCCCTAGTTGTCACTGGCTATTTCTTGTGCTGGGTTCCTGTTAGACGTGTTTAACAGTAACACTGCCCATGTCTCAGGAACCCCCCCCCTGCATGAGCATTACACAATTAGAGAGAAAAGAGGCTTCACGCCTCCGGGGGTCTTGGTAGCACTGTTGTTGAAATAGCGTTGTTTGTTCTCTAAGAGTAAAGAAGAGGTGATGGCGGTGAGGCTGCGGGAAGCTGACAACATCGCTGCCATGGCTGAGCTCCAGCAGCACATCTCAGAGCTGGAGATTCAGGTAGAGTCCCAACACACGTCCTGCTCTGCGTCACATTTCCTTTTCCTTAAAGGTGGGGTAGGTATCTTTGGAGAAACCAGCTCGAGTGCGCTAGAATTTGAAAATACACAACCGGAGAAAATCTGCCACTTCCTCACAGAGCCCCTCCTCCAACACACACGAACGGGCACATGACCAATGAGGGCACGAGATCAGCTTGTGCCCAGATGGAAGGCTGACAGGCAGGTAGGCCATCCAGTTACTTTAGCCGGGCCGGCTCAGATGATTGGTCGTGCTTTTTACAGTAAAACGGCTTCTACAGATGACATTTTTTTATGTATTTTTTCTCAAAGCACTTCAGATATTCATTGCTATGGGAAGTTGAGAGCATTCCATGGAATACAACAGAAAGTGTATCTCGAGCTGCTTTCTCAAACGTACCTACCCCACCTTTAACCAACCACACTGAACACACGTCATCCCTGTGACTCACTTGTCACAATTGCTCTGAAGTCACAAGACAAAAAGGTCATAGGTTAAATATTGATATTATTCTCCATTCTCACTGAATGAAAAATGTTTAACCACCGTTACATTTGAACTCCATCAAATGCCAGTTTGTTTACATAATGCTACTGTTTTATAGGAATAATAACACAAACAATTATAATTTCTGTTTTCTAAATGAGAGGATATGACAATTATTAATTAGAATTGTTATGTGCAGTGTTAGATATGAAAAACAACTCCCACTTGTCCCCTAAAAAATAATATATGCGAGTATGAGCTGCCACTTTAACTGAGGTAAATGTCCGACCATAATGCCGCTGTTTGTTTATTGAAAAACAGCACAGAACAATATAATTATTTTCTGTATACTAAACATTTGTATGTGTCAATGAATAGTAACAACGTTAATTTTGATGGATTGCATCAAATATTATACAGCAGAAATGCCCAATTGGCAACAAGGAATACCAGCATTTATTAACCCCATAAGGCAAACATGAGTAAATTTCTGGCGACATATTGAGGCTCTGGATTGAAAGCCAATGGTGTAAATGAAGGTTTTAATGTGTTTCAATGGGAACACGTTTGTTCTTAAGGGTCCTGGTGTCTGTATTTTGGATATACTATTTGTATACATTTTTTGTAGGAGTTAAGCTAGAACTTTCCAAATAAAAAAAAATACAAAAAAAAGAGTTCACAACTTTGCCAACACTTATGGCATCTGCATTTGCCAAAAGGCTGAAGTGTTGACGCTGCCTCTGACAGCAGAACAGGAGGATGAGCTAGTGTCTGACGATAGGTGCTCCACTGTACCCTCCACTATCTCACTCTGATCGCTGGTTATTTCCAGTGACAGATTTCTGACTGTGGGTTAGTTCTTCTCACTGCTTTGAAATGTACAGGAAGCCAGAATCTGTTTTTATTTCCAACAAGATAAAAATCTTAATCTGATAACATTTTAGATGTCGTTTTGCTTATGTTGCCCAGGAAACGCCCATGTCAACAAAATCTGATCAAAACACACCCACTCATTCCCGATGACGCAGATTAGCGTTAGTTATTTCATGTTTTCCTGACTTTGAGTGATCCTTGTTCGGTCATTGAGGCTCAGACATTAGACATGCATGGTGAACATAAATCAGTAGAGAGGTCAGTACAGATTTGTGTTCTTCAAAATATCATCTTCAGTAAAAGGACAAATTGTTCTCCAAACCTGAAATCTGGAATTCAAACACGGTGATGATGTTATCAAGTAAGATTGTCTGGAACTGCTACAAAAGCGTTATTATTTGTTATTTCTGTGCAAACTCCAGATGTAACGGCAGCTTGTTTTCGAGCGGTGGTTGAAGAACACGACTTCAGACACCGTCATGTCTTTTTGTGAAGTTCTGTAGACGACGCATCAAAACAACTCCCTTGTTTGAATCTGTCTCAACAAGCAAAAGTGAATAAGTATTATATCCCTAAACAAATGTAAAGCTACACTCAACAAGGGTGACTACGAGAAATACAGGCCTGCTGGGACACTGCCAGCACTTCTGATTGACGGCAGATAAAGCATCAACAATAGATTGAGGCTTGTTTGTGGGCTCAACACACTTTCCAAATCAGTAGATACTGTTGGTGTGTGCTTTGATGAGCCAAACTGCCTGTTGGCTGTCTCTCTCTACTTTACACGCCTGTGGTTTTGAAATGTGTACCAGTGCTACAAACCCCTTTCAGACTGATATCATGTTAATACTTAAGTATTTATTCACCATGAATATACTGTAGATAGTATTTGAGTAACATTGATTCATTAAGTTGCACTTGACTTAATGTCCCCCTATTTAGCATCTATAACTGTACTTTGCAGGGTTCTTACGGTCATTCAAAACCTGGAAAAGTCATGGAAATGTAACTAAAGTTCCATCAAATATAATTTATATTTTATCTAATTGCCAAAATAGTAATACTATAATGATAATACATACTGTATCGTATAGTAATGAAGCGTAAAATGGCATTTAACTGACGAGGTGTTTTGCTGGTGAGAGATTTGAGTTGCTTTAGCCTGTAAGCCTGCTATTTGATTTGTTTTAGATAGGCTCGACATGTTTCATATGCAGACCTTATTTTCCTGTTCCATGTTCAAATAAACTATTTTCAGTGGTACCGCTGAGAAAGAGTAATGTGTTGGTCATGGAAAATTAGGTAAAGGTCATGGAAAATCATCGGTGAAAAAGTGTATGCACCCTGACTTTGGCATTTAATGAATGGTTTGTGTTTCAACGAGACAAAAAAGGATATACATGCAGTATATTTGAATACCCATTTCCATGTATATATGAATTATAAAAGCATATTCATTTACAGATGTAAAACAGATGATTATATTATTATTACAAACATATCTGTATTACACATTATATTGAAAGAGCATCACAATTAAACAATTTAAAGACAGGGAATTTATTCATTTTTTAAATATGAGTAAATAATTCAAAACTTGCCAAAGATCAAATAAAATGTGTATATGCTAGGGCTGTCAAACGATTACAATTTTTAATCAGATTAATCACAGCTTAAAAATTCATTAATCATGATTATTCACCATTCGAACTATGTTCAAAATATGCCATTTCTTTATGTATATTTTTGTGGGAATGGAAAGATAAATGAAAGAAGGCGGATATATCCATTTAACATACAGTATCTATGTTTATTATAAAATGTTTCTGCGTGTCAAAATGAAAGACAGCCCACACACCTATCAATCATCAAACC
This sequence comes from Pseudochaenichthys georgianus, assembly GCF_902827115.2. Classification (NCBI taxonomy): domain Eukaryota; kingdom Metazoa; phylum Chordata; class Actinopteri; order Perciformes; family Channichthyidae; genus Pseudochaenichthys; species Pseudochaenichthys georgianus. Next base: position 41,236,301 of record NC_047506.1, read on the forward strand.
GTGGGGTCTTAATTCATTACGTGTTGATTTCTATCAACGGGGGAGTACTTCAGGAAAGTTGACGGGCGGCGGCTAGTGGAGTACTTCGTGAGTGTGAACGTTGTGATCAGCTGTTTTAGCGCAGTTCTCCAGTGAAGGGGGGAGTCTCCCTCCGCAGCCGGTTGGCATAGTTTTGGCACAATTCCGTTGTACAGACCGACGTTAACAGCAGCCCTGTCTGTGCACACGGAGACCGACTCTGTCGTCCGGTGATCTAACCGCCTTCTGGAAAAGCTTCACAAGTACGTCGGTACGCAAATGCGCTTTGTGACACAAGTGACGGTACGCATTTCAGATTACGCACATAACCTGCGTACCAGTTCCGTCGGGACTTCCTGCAACAACACCACGCCGTTATCTTGATTCTGATTGGCCAGAATACATTATCAAAGATGTTCTATTGAGAAGACGATCACTACGTGATAAAAGTTTTCAAAACCGTTTCTGGTCTTCGGTATTTCCAGACAAGTGGCTACTGAAATCAATCTTACTAACTGCTGTCTGTGCAATTTACTCCGCGCGAGTTGGCAGACTTTATTTTGCTTACTTTAACATCATTTTTCATGTTGGGGCTAAGCCATTTATTGGTATGGGTGTGGCCTACCCCAGCCATACCCTGGCGCTGCCACTGGTGGGATGTATGCACGCGTTAAATATTTTAACGCAATTAATTCAAAAAATTAATTACCGCCGTTAACGCGATAATTTTGACAGCATTAGTATATACTAAATAAGAAAACATACATACATTAAACCCAAGAAATAACCTTTATATTGAGAATGACAATATAATAAAACACAGCTGTAAAATATAACATATGTTTGCACACGGCTCTTTAATGTCAGCAGACTTTGTAAAGTACCGTTGTATTTGTAGTCCAGAGTTTAGGGTCTTTCAGAGAGGCTTACCTGAACACTCTGACTATTTATAAGTATGACACCTGCCAAAGCCTTCCCCTCTTCCTCCTCTTTACACACACACACACACACGCACGCACACACGCGCGCGCACACACACACATCACACACACACACACATCACACAGTGTGGTCTGAGGTTTGTTACTAAGTGATAGAGCAGCAACATGCAACACCAACATTTACCACTACCGCCCTCACACGTCTTAGAATCTGCATAATGCACTCTCAATGCAAAGGCAATCCACTTGATATTTGATATGTGATCAGCATCTAATAAAGGTGTGTCAGACAGTGTGTACACCTACCCTTATTTACAGCTGTCTGTCAGCAGCAGGGTGTTTACTGTAGCTTCTCCCTACCCAGAAATCACTACCACTGTTGGCTTCTTGGTCTGTGGTTTGGTGACTTGCCCTATAAATTGTGGGTGAACATTTTGAAAAAGAAAAAGGGAAATCAGTTTCTTGCCATCCTCGTCAGAACTGTGTGACACGTGTTGGTGGTGACGGCTCACTTCATGGTCGGAGAGGTCAGCGTATGATCAGATAAGCTTTGGGAGCTCAAGTACTCGGAACAGAAGATGCCTTATGGATCCTGTCTTTTTGAACATAAACGTTTAAAACAGATTATCCTGCAGAGATTTGTTTTGAACTGATACAAATGAATGATAACAACCTCTGAGTAATGATGGGAAACATCTTGGGTGAAACAAAGATGTCTAAAGGTTAATGTTGGAGCCTCTTTCACATCTCCTCTGATAGGAAGTGGTTTCTCATGTTGAAGCAGAGACTCTACTAAAGGTGACATGGTTTATTCTGAGGTTTCTATCACATACACGCTCACAGATTTAGATGTATATCCTATGAATGTGAAATATGCTACGAAAAATGTAAACTCTCTGCGGTCGAGTACAATGAAGTACATTTATTTAAGTATTGAACTTTATTACAACTTTAAGGTACTTGAATTTTAAGGTTTCTTGCATCTTTGTACTTTTACTCCACTACATTTTTGAAGACAATATTGTAGTGACTTGCTTACTAGTTTCAGATTCGTATTGTTAGCTAATACAAAGTACAAATTGACTAATTATTCAACAATGACATAAAATGATAGGTTCAAATATACAGCTGCAGCATATAAAGTCAATTCATTTAGCTTCACGTGTGGTAAAGAACGCATTCATTACCTAATCATTATAATCATGTTTAACATGAAGCCTTTTCCTCAGAGTACTTTTTTTACATTAGGTATATTTTGATGCCAATACTTTTGTCCTTTTACCAAAGTAAGAATTTGAATGCAGCACTTTTTATTTAATTGTTTCCACTTTAGTATCACTACTTTAACTTGAGTCACAGTTCTGTGTCCTTCTTCCACCACTGCAAACTCTGACAACACACATCTGTACACACATTTTAATTGAGTAATTTCCTCTTGACTAGTCGATCAATTGTTTCAAAAGTTTCTTTTATAGAAATGGTGTCACTTTATTCAAATGTTTTCACACATCCTTCACCGGGTGTCTTTGCACATTCAAAAGAAGTTGTTGCCAACACAACGAAGATGCATAGAACGTGTAAAAGTACCGTGATGACTGATACGGTGCCATGATTCTGCTCACTGGGTTAGACAGGATGTGTACTGAATACAGAAGCTGTTGAACTTGTCCAAGTCCAGTACTAAGTTGGTATACCCAGAGAAAGCCTATTTGTCCTTCTGTTGGAAGACATTTGTAGTGAGACGTTGCCGTCCCCGGCCACAGGCTGACACCTGTTGATCCACACAGCTGAACACCAGGAAGTGTCATTAACTGCCTGCCCTCGTGCTGCAGGGTTTGGAGGGCTAAACCTCAACAACTAAATATTCTTGGAATAATCTCACTTGTTTAGACTTCTTGTGAGAGAAGTCCCTACTGGGACCTGCCATATCCAACCCCCCCTTACCGCAGGAGCCCAACAGCCCATGTGTATTTTGGGGTGCGCTCGGCCTCACCTCTACCTCGACACCCCACCCTGCTGTGTGCTCGACACACATCTTCCCTTTTCTCTGCTCAGTGTTCCCGCGCTGCAGCCTGTGGTTTGCACTGCTCTGGTCTCACTGTCAAACTGGCAGCTCGAAGGGTGTGACTGAGGTTTGAAAGCATGTGTTTGTCTCCGATGCCTGCAGATGGCTTCACTGAGGAAGGTAAACATCACATGTTGTAACTGTTGGAGCTAACATGCAGCTCATCCCCAGGGCCTCAGGAGGAAGCCAAGCACAAGTGACAGTGTTGTTTTTCCACATCTGTCACTTTCAAATAAGATGTTGGTAATGTAAGGTTTTGCAAAAATGAAATGATGTTTCATACCAACTCTGGTTTTGGCAGTTCACAAATGCAGATAAAGGTTACTTTTGGTTTCACACGGGACGCTGACTGCCGTCTCCTGAGAGAAAGTCCTGAGATGTCTTTAGGGAGACTATGATTTGATGAAGGACAACGCTCCACCGCAGTATAAAGTTCTCCTCGGCATGGTAATGCAATCATCTAATGAATCCTCAAAAATACAACTTGCCTAATAATTGTGCTCACGGTGTATAGAAACAAAGGTCTTAGGAGAGCAGGCTGCTCTGTAGAGGGCTCCAGTGTGTGTTCTGAATAGGGTTGGGTATCGTTTGAATTTCCACGATTCTGATTCCGATTCTACTTTTCGATTCCGAGTCCTTTACCTCACTGAGCTGAAGTTATCAGCCTCTCAGTCTGACAGGAGAGCTCTCCTCCACATCATTGTAGAAACATCTTCTAATATCCGTTAGAGCAGCTAGCACCAGATGCTAATAACAACAGCGCCCTCCCTTTCTCCCTCGCTTGCTCCCACGCTCACTCGCACTTTGGCTGTGAGCTGCGGGTGCCAGATAAGCCAACATCCCCCATTTTCATCACTTGCAGCGCCCATCGTACAGGGCGAATGAAAAGTGCAACCAGGGTGAAAAAGGTGTCACATTTACTTAATTATGAATGTTGTTACATCAAGGCCGAAAATTAGGATGAGCACCAACGGTCAAAACTTTTTTTTTTTTTCCAGAGCTGTCAGCGCAGCGCCTCCACAGATCTGGCGCCCTAGGCGAACATCCATAACGCCAGTGCGACGGGCCGGCCCTGGTCTCAGGTTACGCTGTAGGAAGTGTAGGTACAACCATAGATATATATAAACACGTGTGTTTATATATATATATATATATATATATATATATATATATATCTATGGGTACAACGCTACATTTCCCGCCCCGCCGCAGTCATACAGTAGGCTACGGAGAGCGGCGAGAAACATTTCCCCAGGCATCGAAAAGCGGAACCGAAATTCACATGTCTAAATGATGCCGTTGGAATCGAAATGTTGGAACCGGTTCGGAACCGGTTCTCGGTACCCAACCCTAGTTCTGAATATACAGTACTCTACTCACCACACTGAGCCCCTGGGTATTCATGCTTCTTTACTTGAGTACAGTTTGTATCCTTTTTTCCCAAATTGAAACACTTGCTCTTTTACAAACTGAAACATGTCTTGACCTTCCTCAGTATAAAAACTAGCAGGTGAATCACTGAGAACAAGTCTTATTTTGAAACTCATGTCTCCTCTGCTCACAGAAAGAAGAAGGAAAGGTCCAAGGCCAGCTGAACCACACGGACTCCAGCCAGTACATCCACGACCTCAAAGACCAGATTTCCGAGCTCAAAGACGAGGTGAGCCCTGAAACGGCATCAGCTCTAATACCATGACCTTCTCCTTCCTGCTAGAGATTCTGATTTTGTTGTTGCTATGTCTTTGATGCAGCGATTGAGCAAGTTTCACAACATTCCCTCAGATATATTTTCTGTGAGGCTACCAGATAAGTACAAGTGTTAACTACACCCAGAGACTTCCTGTGCAGAGGTGACATCTCACTCCTCCTGCAGATACAGCTGCACAAGTAACCTGCAGACGCTCATCAGACGACAGCCCAGATGCATAACGTCGGACTTTCAGAACTTCAATATTAAACTGAAGATATGATAATGAATAACAGATTAGTGATGCATTTAACCTCAGAGGAGTGAAAGCATCTCATCACTAATGAGCACCAAATGTGTTTTACCTTTTACCTTCAAGGATTCTACTGAGGTTTTCAAAAGAAAGCGTCAAATATATTTTCGTTTTTTGACCGCTGTGAGATTGATAGAATAAACGTCATCAAATTTGGATCAAAGCAGAATATTCCAACACATGGGGCTTTTCGACTTAACTACGCTCTTGAGATGTTTTGCTCAGATCAGGAGGAGAACGTGCGACACGACCACCACTGGAATCTAATTCTACAACAAGTCTTTCAGTTATAATATTAGCATAGCCTAGACTTTATCTGCAGCCGTGCAGATATTTCAAATGTAAACACATGTGTTAATGTTCTGAATCTAGCTTCAGTTCAACCCTATTCATATCTGAGAAACGTATCTTCACGAGATGTCTCTGCACTGCAGATAAAGGTCCGTGTTGTCTTCCAGCAGATCGGCTATTACACAAAGAACATTTATCTCGACGTTAGTAGCTGTAACTGCATTGGTCAAAGCTAGTCTTCCTCCCGCCTGCTTTCATGTCAAGGCGCTGCCGTCACGTCCCCTCTCACCTTGTTCTCCTTGTGGTCGTCCAGAGTTATAGCGGCCTGCTACGAGTCATGCAGTGAGCAAACCTGAAAGCAGAGCCCCCCCCCCCCTGTTAGAACCTGCATCTTATGGCTGGAAATGTTGACTGCAGCCAGTCACATGTTGATCACAGCACAATTTCCTTTTCGCATGGCAACAACAGGAAGTGAACGCCAAATGTAGGCAGGTGCAGGTAAATGTAGGCTCACTTCACTGACTCTGACTGTGCTCTGAATGCGTCTCCTCCTACGTGTCTGGCTGCTGCATGGCAGGCCCACTCAGGTGAGTGGTACAGATCATGTGGCCACCGTGTACCCTCCTTACACCCTAGCCCCGTTTGAGTCTGTTTATTTCATGAACGATTCTGGATGCTTCGAATCAAAGGTGTCGAGCAGTGACTACATTGGAACTGGGGTTCATTAGTGAAACCAGCCTTATAATACTTTGATACCTAAAGACACTGCTTTGTGTGGTTTGTGGCAGTTTATTGTTTTGGTGCAGCCAGAATGTCCCCCCCCACGTGGCTGATGGAGTCCAACAGCACTGTGTGTGTTGTACCCCGTCCACCACACAGGGCAGTCCTTACATGGTGCGTTGGTAGTGCCGTCTGCCTCATCAAAGGGAACACGTGCCGGATCAGGACTGAGTTCCACCGGTGACTAACGGGCCCTTCTCTGAAGAGCAAACACTCAGCCGTCCCAAAGACAGTTGACCCGCACTCTTCTAGCTTTAACCCAAACCCGTAATACATGCTGACTCTAGTGATCCTGTAGAACTGGAGGAGTGACTCCAAAGCCACAGCTTCTCTTATATAGAAGCAAAGAAAACTGATTTATAAAGTGAAGTACTTTGCAAAAGCATTTCTTCTTGGTTCTTTTCCTGTAGGTACACAACGGTGAATTCTTTTTGAACTATTGTGTTCTTACTGTAAAAACAGCATACTATGTAATGTGCATGAAGTGCTTACTGTACACTAGTGGTATTTAGACACAACTCATCCCTCATGACATTGTTTAGTAGTATTCTCCCTGCTTTCTAAAGACATCTTCTTCTGTGTAACCTCCAGAGGTTTGCCTGTATCAGTTTGTACACGTCACATGTGTCCCCCCTCAGAATGTGTGTGTCTCACTTGGTAAAGGAGTGGCTCCTAATCCTCTTCCCGCTCCCTCTCACAGGTCCGCTGCCTGAAAGGACCGAGGGGTTTGGCCAATCAGACCAATTTTGACGGGATCCACATCGTCAATCACTACGTGGGGGACAACGGGTCTTACCAGTCTTCAGATGAAGATGCAGGCAAGGGCCCAGGCCTCCCGGGGGCCCAGCAGAGGAGCGGAGGCCGTATCCGACTGCGGCCCAACATCCCAGACACCGACAGTGAGGAGGAGGAGGAGGAGGAGGAGGAAGACGAGGAGGAGGACGAGGACGAGGACGCCCTGCGGCTCTCCGTACCTCAGAGCCACAAGTCCACCACCGTGTGACCTCCGGAGGAAGTTCCCAACAGCCATTGCAGTCTGGCTCTGGAGATCAGAAAGGAAATGCAGCATCATTTCATATCTTATGGATTTACTAATTTACTATACCGTTTTTGTAGTTGTGTCAGTCTGGCTTCAGAGAATGACTTTCTGTGGAGATATCAGAGGTACACCGCGGAGAGAGACACTGTGCAATAAACCCTGTATGCTATATCACACTCTTCATCCAATGGTTTTATACTTTTAAAGCATTTTATAAATGAACATTAAAAAGCGTATTGATGCCGTTACTACCAAGTGTCCATCGTGCAGAGGCGGAGTGTGCTCAGTGCTGTGTGTGTATCTGACGTCTGGCCGGTATCAAAGCCGCTCGTGTCAGCTGGCTTCAGGACATGTTGACCTTTGGCCTTAGCACGTGCCTTCCACTGGTGCACCACGAGGTCATGTGACAACCGCATACTTGTAAAATATGTAAATGTGTATGGTGTTTTTTTTCAATTCCTTTTGAACTGATGTTTAGAATATAATGTAAAAAAAGGGACATGAGTTAGTTTAATATGGTGTAACACATCCTGGTGAGTGACCTCCTGTGAAGAGAGAAAGAAAGCTGAGGTTTCATCGTAAGAAGAATCAGCAGGAAAGAGCACAGGTTTAGTTTTGAACTTGTACTGACTTTACTTTCTAAATAAGTCTACTCAGCACATATGTTCTGATCACGAGTCGACGTGAGTAATGACTGCACGTTTTGTGTATCACAAATTTTGGATAACAGTTTTCAGGAACTTTATATCGGGAGATGACACAACATCGTACACTTTTTTACAAACCCACTGTGGGGAGGAATCGGGAGTCTTCAAGTGTTGCCACAGTGAGCACTCTATCTGTGTGGTGCTCGTCCACGGGCCAGCCACTCCACTCCATGTGCACGGACCTGCAGGTGGAACCGTTTCTCTGAACGTCTGTATTGAACACTAACTCTATGAAAGACGAGGTGCAAGTGAACGCAGCGTGGCAGGTCCTGGAAATGCAAAAGATTCTGAGCGTCTACGACGATGATGATGATGATGATGATGATGATGATGTCCCTATATGATGAACAGGACCCCCGGTGTTGTTTGATGGGAGAGGAACACGTTTTGGCACTTTTTGAGTCTGCAGTAAGGACACGGCGACACTCTGGAGACCTCATGAGGTTGCTGTGTGTGTGATGAGTTCACAATAAACCGTTTGATAAACTCTTGGGCTGATGTGTCTCATTGCTGCGGGCAGCGGACCCCGGTGAGTGGAGATGACTGTGAGCACTTTGAGTTCCTCTGAAGTCTCGCTGAGAGTGACTGCTTTCAGGAAGTGATTTCTCGCGGTCTTCAGAGCGGAGCCTCAACTACTAACCATTTCATGCAGAAAACCACACTTTAAAGGAGCATTTGTCTTCGAGCATTCTCAACATCAACCAGGTTTGTTGCCACATTCTGATTTGTGTTCCACATCTGGTGTAACGGCCACAGAACTGTGTGCTCAGTGTTTGATGTACTTGTATTGCAGTGATTGATGCTTGATACTTTGAACATGCATTTAGTGGCGGTTACAGTTAATTACATTTCTATCAGGCTGGTTATAAAAAAGACACTTTTCGTATTTGTTTACCTGCTGAGCAGACCTGCGTCCCATTGCGTTGACGCATAAATCCGTTTGAGATTATTAAAAGGTGTTGAAAGATCAAATCCCTTTTGATGTTCACTCCAGTTTTTGAAATATATATGTATCCATATTGTAGGTCTGTCCTGACACGTTGAAAAAGAGCACATTAACACGTGACCGTGGGGAGGGGGGGGGGGCACGCGTCCTTTGCTGTTTTCAGTCATTTCAATAGAAATGATGAAATATTGGAACAAATGAGCAGAAACATAATAAGGAAATTAATTGAATCTATAATATAACAACCACATGATCACGATGCTGCTTTCAGACAGAAACACAGGTACATCCACACAATGTTATTATTGTAGCTATAATTATTAGTTTGTGTATTATTCTTTTTTTTACTATTTATCTTTTAGTATTATTTGTTCTTTTTGTATACTGTATAATTACCATACATTATAGTTCCATTTCCCCAAGTTCATTATATGTTATTTTAGAATGATAACTGTTGTAAACGTTGTAACTATTATTGTTATTGCCGTAGTTTGTGTTGCTATAGGTGTGTGTTGTGTGTCCGTGTTTGCTCCTGCAGGATGCCGGTACCGCAGCGGCTGCTTCTTTATCGGTCCGGGCTCCATATCTTTACCCACACTGAGTCCGGATGCCACGGCCTCGCGCTGTCTAATCGAGCAGGGCACGCGGCGCTTTGATTTCCTGCCCTCCATGTACTGATAGGCTGCTCTGTCGCAGAACGGGCTGCTGTGATAGTGTCGCATTCACCCAGTGACATTTACACGCTGAGGAGCTGTGCTGTTTGAAACGCTACAATGTGGGTGAAGAAGATTGTTCTGGAGAATAAGACTTAAGCTGATTTATTGATACATATGTCACGTGCATGTATCGGATGGATATGGCAACTACATGTTGCGTGCAATTCGTTTAAAACAGTCCCATTTGAATGTCCATTGGTTAAACATTGAAACACCAGAATAAGCATGGAAATAGAAAATGCTGATCAGTCCAGTTCCAATAAATATTGCAGTTAGCTTTCTTATGTAGTTCTTTGCCTTGCGATAATCAAAGTTCCCGTCACTGCCTCACTGAGTCCCTCTGCACCTGCAGCGCACAGCACGCGGACGCACGGCTCTTTGTACCGTGCGTAATGACGCTTCAAATGTGGCCGAACAGAAAACAAATGGTCTGTTTGGAAGCTTCTTCCTCTTGAGCATAGAGCCCCAGGTAATGTGAACTGCCACCGCAGAGTGTCTGTCACTGTAATGACAGCCCGCGGCCCAACTGACCACCAGACCGGGACTAAGCTCCTCCAAACCCTGCCATGTGTGGCCCCCTGGAGCCCGGGCTCTAATCACAATTAATATGCATTTAACGCCGAGACAATGTGCATTAGTGACATTTCTTCGTATGATATCACATTGTTAATAAGTGGAAATCCCTGCAGAAGTCCTTCCTAACCTGATGTACCGGCTGTTGTTGTATTTCTATCCGGCCCTGCCTGTACAGAGTTCGCCTCCCCCACCCACCCCTTTATTTTACCATACATGCAGGCTCTCAGACACCCTGGGGTGCGCCTCCGTGTTTCCTCTCCCCCTGTCAGACTGGGTCAGGCGCTGATAAGGCCTGCTGTATCACTCCTTGAGACACGAGCCGCAGTCTGATGCGAGGTGGGGGTTTGGGGGGGGGGGTCACCTATTGCCTAATCAAATAAGCTGAATTGGAGAAAGGCATACCGTACATTCTGTTTCCTGTTATGAGCAACGTGTACTCATCTCTGCATTCTACTCGCTCCCTTGTGTCCCTTGCACTGTTGTATTGCTGTTTCTCTTGAACTTGCTATGTTTAAAATAGATGAGATGTTGCAAAGACAGCCACGCGGTAACCATTGACAGTGGTGTAAAGTAACTACATGTATTCAAGTGTTGTACTTAAGACTTTAGTTCCACCTGGAGTAAATTCACCAGCTACCCTGCAGTCTACAAAGCCATTCAGACTAGCTGCACCTTCACCAGCTTTGAGAACACTTTCATGATCAATCTTTATAAAACATATATATATGTGGGTTTGCTATCCTGGCTCCAAAATGGTGGAATGAGCTCCCATTGACATCAGGACAGCAGATAGCTTACACACCTTCCGGCGCAGACTGAAAACTCATCTCTTTTGACTCCACTTCGAGTGATAGAATTACTAACAAATAACTGCTAACAGAGCACTTATATACTAACAAAGGACTGGCTTATGAGTACTTGAAATGTTTTTGCTCTATGAAACCTGATGTACTTTATGATTCTGTTTTCTTCAAGTTTGTATCTTCTTGGTCGAACGCACTTATTGTAAGTCGCTTTGGATAAAAGCCTCAGCTTAATGTAATGTGTATTATTCTGAACGGAACCAGTGTGCAGAATGATTAGTTTTACTAAGTATATTTTGATGCCAATATTCTGTACTTTTACTTGATTTGAAAGCAGGACTGTAACAGACCTGTAACAGAGTATTCTTAAACTCTACTTCTACTTTTACTCGAGTACCAGATCGGAGTCCTTTTTACACTCTATTGAGAATTTGAATCATGGGCCTATATGACCAAGAACTGCATTTGCGTTGATGTGAATCTAACAACCCCCCCCCCCCCCTCCCCCCCGCGGCAGACCTGTAACCGCACTCTGCGCACTGAAACGCCGCGGGCGGATATTTCTTTGCAGACAAGTGCGGAGGAGTCCCTGCAGTGACACCTGTCCGCACAACACCTGGCAGACGGGACGGCCGCAGTGCGCATGCTCTGTCGGCAGGTTGGACGCTCTCTTAAAGCTCCTGACCTCGCGCCTCCCCACCAGTGTTTAGTTCAGCGCGAGCAGCAGCGGTCCCCCTCCCCACAGCTGGATTACTCTCACTCACTGCAGCCCAGAGATGCCTCGCTCCTTCATGGTGAAGAGTAAGAAGGCGCACAGCTACCACCAGCCGCGCAGGCTGGAGGAGGACTACAGCCGGCTGGACACCATACTGGCGCACATCTGCTCAGGTGTGAAATACTTCACTGCGTAAAATGTGTCTTTCAATATTGCATCTTTTAAGCTTAATACCTTTTCCATGGCAGTATGTTAAAGTAGATGTATTATTGTAAATGTATATTAATTTGTATCACACAAATAGAAAGTGAATGAATTCAAGTATTACTTAGTTTATATTTCTTTTCTTTTTTTAAATGTAAATGTCGGATATTGATTAATAGTCGCTAGATCCTTATTGAGATTTCACGCTAGAGAAACATCACTTAAATTAATGCAATTATGACATTTATAGTGACTCATTTCTATTCTTTTTTTAGCCTGCTGTTTTTTTAATCCTATAACATTATAAATTGTTGCTAGAAATAAGATAATATTGGCCTTGACATTTTGTAATTGTGCAACGCTAAAAAATATTAAAAAAATTCTGCTATATTACCATTAATTTCAGTAGTTTATTAATCTCCAGTTTGTTCCTAATGTTAATGAGAGATGAAATACAGTTTTCAGTTATTTGAAAGCGTCGTTCCCTTCCTCGTCTCAGGTGCTGACAGTCCGCCGTGTGAGCTCTCAGAAGCGGACCAGCTGCAGGAGGACGCCGACATGTCTGCGGACAGGTACGGCCTCTCTCCGGCCTCTCTCCTGGCGGACGCCGCAGATTTCTCCCCGATGTCCCCGCTGAGCTGCGCCGACAGTCTGTGCGGCTCCCCGGAATATGAGGACTACTGGAGGCCTCCGTCCCCCTCTGCATCCCCGGGTACACACCGTCCACACTTTTATATATCATTTGACTTTTTAATCACAATTGTAAACCATGATACTGTAATGCTTGTTTGATTAATTAGTATGATCACAATCCCTAATGTTTCAACATTTTTCGTTTTTCATGATTCTAGTCACATTGTATAATATATACAAATACAATAAGTAGGATATTACTTAATTAACTCGGCTACTTTAAAGATGCTTTTATGATGCGAGTGAATGTGTCTATTTGTAAAGATGCAAAAGTGTATTGTGGCCTTGAAATAACTTTGACAATTCTCCATTGATGTATTATAGTGCACCCAGTAGCGTCAGATATTAGGGATCATCATCAGGGAGTTCTCTTCCATTGCATGACTTCTGATGCCCCTTCGGCCCCTTCGGCCCGCGGGCTCCCCATCGACCTGCTGTCATTAAACTTTCATCTCCTCCCTCTCCAGCAGACTCAGAGAAGTCCATGTCTCCTCTGGTGGATGAGACGCAGCCCTTCTCCGTTCCTTTCCGGCCGTACGCCTGGAGCAGCTTCCCGGGGCCCGGGCTGAGGCCGCCGCTGCTGCAGCAGAGCCTCCACCCCGGTCTGGAGGTGGACAGGGGCCCGGCGGCGCTGGGCTTCTACGGGGACCGGAGCAGCCACCCGGCGCTGTATGCAAAGAGGAGTATGGGAGAGGAGGCTTACAGGAGGCACGCGGCGGCTCTGCTGTTTCCGGAGGGCGGCCTGCACGGGAAGAGCCACAGCCGGAAGGCCCCGGCTGCCCTGCTGTGCTCCAGCCTTATCCTCAACGGGGCTTTCAAGTGCATCAAGTGCAGTAAGGTGAGGATGGAGATGGAATTATTTATAGAACACTAAAAACGTCACTGTGTTGTTATTTCCAACAACTGCAATGCCTTATTTCGTTCTTTCCACCTCCAGGTGTTTTCTACTCCGCACGGTCTGGAGGTCCATGTCCGCAGATCGCACAGCGGCACTCGGCCGTATGCGTGCGACATCTGCGGTAAAACCTTCGGACACTCAGTCAGCCTGGAGCAACATAAAGCCGTGCACTCTCAGGTAACTTCCGCATCCTGCGTGTTGTCGCACCTTCTCGTGCTGTGTTGAGGCTGAGGGTGTTGGCTTCCTGAAATCATGACGCTTCTGCTCACGTTTCAGGAAAGAAGTTTCGACTGCAAGATCTGCGGTAAAAGTTTTAAGAGGTCGTCGACTCTGTCTACGCACCTGCTCATCCACTCCGACACCCGGCCGTACCCCTGCCAGTACTGCGGGAAGAGGTTCCACCAGAAGTCAGACATGAAGAAACACACGTTCATCCACACAGGCAAGTGCAGAAAGGAAGGATGCATTGGTTGGAACGTCCGGGTTTCTTAAAGAATCTGTGCGTAAAAGTCCCGAAAATGCATGATATCATTTAGCTGTGTTCAATTAAAATAACACTCAACTTATTCGTTTACTTGATGTGATTTTAGGTGAGAAACCACACAAATGCCAGGTGTGTGGGAAAGCGTTCAGTCAGAGCTCCAACCTCATCACGCACAGCAGGAAACACACCGGCTACAAACCCTTCTCCTGCGACCAGTGCGGGAAAGGTTTCCAGAGGAAGGTGGATCTGAGGAGGCACAAGGAGACGCAGCACGGACTGAAGTGAAGAGACCTCTGAACACATGTCTTCCAAACATTACTCTTCCAATGAGTGAGGACATCTGACAGACATTTCAACTTCGCGTTTTTTCAGAATGGCTGCAGTTTGAGGACATTTCTTGGATCAATTTGATCTTCTTTGTAAATGTGAAAGTGCATTGGAAATATGTATAGTATCTATTTATTTTATTAAAGAAAAAAGGTATATGTTTCACTAAATAAGACGGATTTGAAACGAGAGGATTCAAACACTAACTAGCAGGTTGTTCTAAAGAACCGGAAACCAAGAGATAAGCATATGAACTGTGAGAAATGCAGATAAGATTAAATAAATGTATCATGTTTGTTATGTCGACAAATCAGCTTCATTTAACCCAAAATATGAGTGCCCCCCCCCCCACAAACCGGATTACGATAGGCCGCACAGATGAAAATCTGCGCCTCTCAGAGCCGAGGCACTTTGTTGTCAGTGAGACATGCTGCTGGCACAACAGCCTCACTGAGGGATTTCATCAACACGAGGGTTATTCGGACTTACTCACGAAGCTTCTCATGTTTCCATTTTGCACTATTTATTGTCAGAATGAACTTCTTTGTCGTTAACGAATAAACGTATTTCTTCCCTATCATTTGATTCTCTTGTTGTTGATGATAAAACCATAAAGTACAATACAAAGGAAAATGAAGGATATTGGTAAATCTCCAGAACTTGTGATTTTCTGTATTATAATTATAATTCAAGCAGAACCAAAAGGCCTTCCTCAGCACAATAAACCTGCTGCTGCCGTGATTGTGATTGCCCAGAGGCCACCGCGGCTCCTGTTTGTTTTGACCATGCAGCCCGGTGTGTAGACCCCAAACACCGAGCGGACTGAACCGCGAACCAGATGCTTGTTACCCTCATGACTGGTGTTTACCAATGAGAGGGGGAGAAAGAGAAACGCCGTGTTGTCAGGAAGCTGCAGCAGCTCTGTGATCAGCAGAGGGATTTCTGCGGGGATGGAGTTAGAAATAGTTTGTCAGAGTTTGATGGTGATAAGAAACGGATCTAATCCGAGGCCTGGAGTGGATCACAGTAAATGAGTAATTCAGGCAGAAATCAGTCATTAAGACTCTGACGCTAAGGGGATACATGAAAGAAAGTGTTTTTTATGGACAGTGACTTAAATAAAGGCGGGGTAATAATAACTTACCATTATAAGTCATATATGAAACAAATAATCAGTTTATTAGATGAGCATTTTACATTTTACATTTACATTTTATTAAAACTTAAAGGCAGACAGTTTCTCATTGCTTATTCCAAATGTTAAACAATGAAGATGACATTCATCAGCGATGTGAAATACAAATAAAAAACGGATTTCAGGGACACATCACCCACACATAGAACATCTATCCGTTAGTCAATACTTCTCTTCATATTAACCATTTACATACCATTGTACATCCACATGTATATTCTCCATGTGCCTACAGTATATCCACATTCACCCCCCCCAGTCATCTACTTATATTGTGTCTTCTCCCTGTATGCACCCTCTCCTCCCACTTCAAACGGTCTCATTAAGAAGATGAATAATAATATAATGGAGAGGGGGAGATATACATAACCTCCATCATGTGTTGCCTTTTTGCTTTATACTTACAATGCCAGTTAAGTGTTGTAATAATGACTGTCATCATTTGATTCTTTCACCGTTTCGTCTTTACTCTATCGAAGTAGAAGATAGAAGAGGAACAATCAGTTAGTCGCCTTCCTTCAACATTGATTGAAATCACTGACTCACAAAGATTCTCTATGCCTGACTTCCCCCAAAATCAAACGACATCCAGGCCTGCGAAAATACTGAATATTTTAAACCCCCAGATGAACAGACCGGAGGAGAACAGGAAGAGGCGAGCTCATTTCAAGCACAACTTAATGGAGCTGCACCTCCGAGCTGCCGCGTGCTGCAGTGAGAGCCATTTATTTCATCTGCAACTTCATCTGCAACAACTTCAGTGGCCAAAACACCTTGTATTTCTACAGATCACAGATAGGACAACAATGTAAAAAAAGGTAATCATAAAACATATTAATACAAATGTAATAAAAGATACATTATAAAAAAGCATATTAATACTGTGTGTCTGTTCTGTGTAACATTATAATTCTAGCGATGCACGATGACTGGTACCGGAAGGCAAAGGGTTCAAATCAAATATTAGCATCAGAGAAATACATATTCCCTCTGAAATGTTACATTAGACAAAATATGCACATATGAACCTGTAGCCTAAATTGAAATAGTTTCCTTTTTTGAAATGCATCTCCCGCTGCCATGGGCCATCAAGATAGCCGCACAATGTTCTTTCCCACCACAGGAGAGACTCATTTCTGACAATAATGTGTTTCCATATTGGCTCGAATGAGTTGGAAGATTAGGACGATAATCAAATATTGTACATACAGATTATTCCTGTATTTTTATAATCAGGCTTTACAGTATATCTAACTAAACTTCCTTTTCAAGTCACTCGTGTTAGGATATTCACAATTATCCGATCATTTCAATCCACTATAAGTTTGCCATTAACATGACGTGTCGCTTGTTAGACGTCTGGTGAGCACTTTGGGGGGATGCGTCTCAGGGACATAACGACATGCTGACTGCAGTGGGACTCGAACTCGCTATTCCCTGATTCGAAGTCCAGCACACTATCTACTGAGCCACAGCCACCCTCTGAAGCAGCTGCCCGACCATGACCTTATAAAGTGGGTAACTTCAGGTGTGTTTCTCAGACACAACTGAACATGAGATCAACCTCCCATCATCTCTCTGTGGCGACTGAGCAGCGGCTTGTTATGGTGTCGAGGTATTAGCGCCTCAAAGCACGGACACAGAGAGGAGCTTTCCAACAGACATCTCAAAACGAGCCATTAGGCTGGCAACATCTGCCTCCAAGGGCACGGCAGATATTTCAAAGCATTACCCCACTGCCCCAAGGCATATGAAATATGAATAGAAGACGGCTCGATCGATCGGAGTGGGCGAGTAATCAGAGCGTTGCATTCTGAGGCTCAAATCTAGGCCTCCTACGTCTACTACGTCCTACTCTACGTCTCCGTCCGTAAGTGCACACACTCGAGAAAACACACACATCTGTGCACACACAACCGCACACGCATAGACCCAGAGGTAATCCTTTTCTCTGACATATTTGTGCAATTAGAAAGTTCAGGGTCAGGGTTTTGTGGTTTTGGAGGATTCATTATTAATATGAAATTAAACATGAATAATAAAAGAGAGATTTCCAGAGACACACTATGCTGTTCCGTTTGAACACGATAGATGATTTCTCAATCTGGACTTCATTTATTATGAGTTTTGATGTCAGATAGACTGCAGAGAATAATGTTGTACGTAAAATGGAACACAATGACACTTCAGCATTGTTGGGGGAAACACCGCGGCTCCATCTCCTGGTTTACACACATGGAGAAAAGAGGGATCCAGATCTCGCCCAAACAGCTGAAGAGTGAATATCTGGAATCAGCAACATCTGGTGAACGGTCAGATTGTGCTTTCCATGAGAGAGCACCACGTGGAGAGAGCTCATGTTTCCCTGAGGGCGGCAGACCGGCTGTATATTGTAATAATAATGTGCTATTTGCTCTCACGCTCTCATCAGCACATTCCACTCAGGTTAGACGGGTTACACAGAGAGACAACCTGAGAGACATCCAGGATGCTCTCAGAGCCACAGCACTGATTAGTGTGTGAGATGCAGAACACGATTGAGGCAGATGCACTTTTAATTTAGGGACCTTTCTGCGTCAGAGAGACTCTCCGGCTCACCTGTCCCCCGCCTTGGCGACTGACACGCCGCCTAAAGCTGGGGCCGACGAAGAGAGGCAGGGCGCATATAGGACATGGCTCTTTTGTTGCAGAGGCTTATTCATTATTCACCTGATCTGAAAAACAGACTGCAAACCAACTGCACAGCTGTCATTGAGCAACAAGGCGTAGACACAAATTATTCATGACTCGGCAAAGAAAAGGCAGCAGAATGAGAGGAAAATAATAACAAGAGACATCAGCGCGGCGGCTGACAGGCGTGTGGGGGGGGCTTCCTGCTGCAGTGCCAGCCGCGGCTATACACACGTCCCTAGACACACTTAACACACCATGTGCACTTTGAAATACAGCAATTCATCTGAACAGCTTATTCGTTTGAGAACATTGTTGGTATTACAGAATGATAATGTTTAGTCGCGCACATTCATAGAAAAGTTTGTCCCATTTCGAACAGAAGCATCCATCCATCCAACTTCATCCTTGGGAGGTTGGGAGCTGGTCCGGTGTTCCAGCACCCTCAAGTATGCTTCTCTGGGGAGGCTGAGTAATCTGGGGCCCATGTAGTACTTCTAAGGTACTGTCCCCAACTTCTACGAGACTAGTCCTCCATGCCTGTCCCTGAACCCCCAGAGCCTTCAGCATTTCTACACAGATCTCATCTCACTGGGAAGTTCTTTAACTCCTCAGTGACCTTCTCCTGGAGAATGATGTGGACCCACCCCCATTCTCCAACTCTTCCTCGAACATAGAGGGTGGGTTTGTTGTCGGTTCGGGAGTTCCTGAAAGTGTTCCCGAGGCACTAAGACCATGAGACCACAGCTCTCTGCAGCATGTTCTGGAATGGAGGCTTTGGACATCGCCCACTCTGGTCCGATGGCCCAGCCTTCACAGCGATACTAGGACAGCTCTACTGGAGTTGAAAGGCTACCGGACTGGTCCTCCTCCAGTCTTCCCAGGTGGTCGTTTTTGTGAACCAAAGCGTCTGCAGATTAAATCCACACTTAATATATTATCACCCAAAGTTAGGTATGAAACTAAATGAATAACTTGTTTTGGCCTCCATTTTGTCACTTGGTTGGGGATTATAATGATCTGAGATTCAATGTAATTCAAATGACAGGTAGATACCGTCAAATAGGGCCCACTGACCTGACATCAACAACATCAGAATCTAAAACATTTAGGTATTCCTATTCTTCACCCTTCAAAGTGAGGCAATTATAATCTTATCGAAATACCTTCGACTAGACATGGGATTATATTGTTCGGCCTTTCTTCTTTGGTAAGAGATTATTTAAAAATATTATCTTATTTGAGGTTTGCTGTCTTGCCTTATAAGGTCAAAATGAAGTTTATTACGGAAAGGTTTCACATACAAAAAATATGTCAAATCTAACTATGCTTTTGCTAACAATGCAAGAAGGGGGATATACCATTGTCTTATATGTTTACAATATTTGTATCATCGATGTCATTGTGATGGTCCATTGTTTTGACTTTGCGTTGAAAAGCCCAACATAATATGAAACATTCATGGAGGCCAATACAGGCCTGAGAGTGTGTGTGTGTGCGCGCGTGCGTGTGGGGTGGGGGTGGACAGTGTTGTTGTTTTCAGTTTTCAGACCTGTTTATAATGGCGTGTCCCAAGGTGTGCGTGCGTGTGTGTGTGATTCTAAAGCCATGACCCCCCCCACACACACACAGTCATATCAGAAAATGGTGTAGGCCAAATGAGAGCCGACATCTTTCTCCAGCCGCCCTGAAAGCTTTCCATTAGCCGGCCTCTGTTCTGAGGGTCTGGGGCCCTGAACAGCATGAGTCCATGGGGGACCGCTGCTGGCGTGTGGGGGCTGCCTGAGATGGGGACCCACAGGTTTGATTAAAGAAGGGCGGGGAGGGGGGGGGGAAGGCTGTCCATTCATTTAAAGACATGTTTATCCGGTTCATTTAGCATTACATATCACTAGACAATTTGGATGTGAGCTGTCACTCAGGAACAGAAAGGCTGCTCTGCTGCCGCTCACTCAGAGTGTGTGTGTGTGTCACACTGCTCCATGGATGGTTTTACACAAATCATTTTATATTCTGTATAAAAGAACCTGTGTTCAATCCTTTTACCATCTCTGCTCTCGTCTTGTTTGCCTGGTTTCGCCTTTAATCTGAAGTCATGTCTGATAACATATGAATCCTGAAGGTGACATTAAAAGGATCTTCTAAGGCTAAAAGGCTTGATAACAAAGTCTTCTATTCTCTCCAGGGGACAGAAAACACATGGAAATGAAATCTTATGAACACAAGTGACAAGAAAGAGAGCTGTGTAGCCTTTTAGTGTGCAGATTAAATTCTTGTTCTCCAGTAAAAGGTTTGACATGACTGTGAACGTGGTGTGTGGAATGTAAAGCCTCAGACCTGTGCACACGTCCTATGCTATACCTTAATGCGAGAATAAGAACAACTGGACACGAAGAACCAGAAGAGAAACTCGTAGGAACGCTCTGATTTGTACTTTTTTCATCAGATGTATTTTATTAAATTAAAAGGTTTTTAAACATGTGTATACATCTTGAAGTAAGGAACTCAAAAAGTGTGCTTTAATGTAACATTTGTGAACTGATCAGCAGAAACAGCCTCCCTAATGCCAAAGAGAAACAGGGGGATCCATGGCGGACCTGAAGATCAATCTCACTCGGTCATTATCGTGAAACAAAAAGAACATTTTTTTTTCTTCTATTATTTAAATAAAATGAAAGATGTAAAGAAAGATAAATAAAAACTGTGATTGCCTACATTCTGTCACATATCTTCACATGTTGAACCTAACCAGTTCAAATAGCCTTTTCCTTTCATTATTATTTTCATAATTTGTAAAGAAATATTAATCAAAGTATTTTAAGCAACAATTGTAAGTAAGAAGTATATATTTAAATGTGTACATGTTAGAATTGAACCACCAGGAATGGATCATTTCGATGTTCAACGTCTTAGTTCCTAATGTTATGGCTGAGCTTCCCGATTTGAATGCTAATGAGTGTATTAAACAGAAAGAGTATTAGAAAGCGAGGCTTGCAACAGCGTGGGCGTACACCCGACCAAAGACAATTGCAATATACTATTGATGTGAAAGGTCTGATGTTGTAATACAATTCTGCCGTTATTCAATTAATCAATAATTGAATAAAGTCCTTTGATTATTCGCTAACTGTGAAATATTGAAGGTAATGCAGGTGATTCATTGATATATTAAATATATACATTTTGGGGATGGAGTCTACTCTAACTGAGTAACTTTTGAAATCCCTTTGTATTTGTTTGTATGTCCGTGACGTAAAGCCTGGTTAAAGCGTTGATTGAATGCAGTAATAAATGAGTAAAGGAAGCATGTACAGTACGAGCACATTGTGTGGCCAACATGTAAATGACCTGGTGTTAAAACAGAGGAATGTTTAGTGCCTTCGACCGGTAGCCTCTTTCAGAACATAACACCATAAGACACATGACAACCTGGCCTGATGGCAGCTAGGAATCTTTCTAAAAGATGCATAAGATCCATTTCACAAATGACCCAGCCATGCATGTGCCTGTATCTAAATAGCTAAGAGAGAGCGAGGCGAGGAAGATCTATAAGGGGCCCACAGCAGGAGGAAGGAGAACAAAACGACAAAGATTTATTCTCAGCCACGATCAAATATTTATGCTGAGGCATTCAAGTAAAGTTACTTTTTGTGTTCTGATTTAATGAATGATTTGAGCAGTGGCAGTGCTGGGAGGCACAGATGCTGGGTGTGCTGAAGCCAGTGCTAATGCCCATTCAGGGGTCTGTGTGGTCATGTGTCAGACTGCAGCAGGATCAAAGCAGAGTACTGCCATGGTGGGATCGCAGCATAGAGGAGTAGGCTGGTAAGTACTTCAGCAGCCCCAGAGGCCTACAGCGGGACAAGGCTGCATGGGGAAGCCAGAGAGGGGGAGTCATGACTTCATGCTAGGTCCTCTTTGTTGAGACCCTGCTGGTCAGATGATGCTTTCCACAACAATCTATGTTATCCATGAAAAGTGACTGAATTGTTTGCTCGTATTAAAACCACATCATTAACCTAACACCTTAAATCGTTTTATCACGTGCCAGTGTGTTGCCAATCTCCCCATTAGAGATGAGCCACAAAAGGCCTACGTTGGGTGGGATTGATTCAAAATGACAAAGCCACAGTGAAAGGAAATGGATCCCGGCAGTGACTCTCTCATTCTCCCTCTGGCGTCCTCTGAAACATTAATGATCCAAAGCTGAATCTGATCTGGCCTTCTTTACTCACTATCTGCACAATATTCACTTAACACCATCACACATACATACAAGTCTTCAATCCTAAGCATCTTCTAGAATTTTAACCACAATTAAAATGTAGGTTAAAAGTAGACACTACAGGTAAATAAATAAGTTGATCAATTTAACTAATCAATATCACCATGATATTTCACCGGTTGATCACTTAAATGAAGTCAATCATTTTTTATATGACAAGTTTTTCTGAAAATAGATTTGTAAGAATTGTTGACATATTAGTATAAAATGTTTATACTGAGAGGGTTTATTTGATGTGTATGACTACATAAATAAATAAAAATATACTGTCAACAGCCATTAAGAAATTAGGAATAATAAATAAAATGGTGGATAAATCAGGCTATGAATGAAATATAACCAACACTCAGAATATGAAGAAAATAGAGGAATAAACCTGGAAAGTCTGATGTCTGTAAGTGCTGCTGAAGCGGAGATTCAGTGCTAAGAGTGAACAAAGTGTGCTTATAGTTATCACTATGACATTTCCAATTACATTTATGTCAAATGTACGAACACACATTAGTAAAACAGTTAGACAAAGCAAGTCAAATAAACACCTATGTGTGTTTTAAAAGTGTCTAGTCATTATTCTGTAAGAACATGTTATGGAAGCAAAATAGCTAAACATCGCACATTTGACCAGTGTGTCTGTGTCAAGGCCAAGGGATCACACAATAAATACAAATAATATAATAGAAGTATAAAGAATCTGAAGATAAGTGACCTTCATAACTAGTAAGTGTGTACATTCAAAGAAGGGTCTGGCCAGATGACCTGAAGGAAGATGTGAGTGCGCACAATGTGCCTGGAGACGTCTGTGGCAGGTGAAATAGAAATGCTAACACTTGAGTGCACACTTAAACGGATAAAGGGAGTTTAGAAAAAGGGCTAAAAGCCTCCATCACTTCTAAACAAGACATTGGTACCCCAAACACAGTGTGTCAGCATCTTTAAACACCGGAGAGAAGGGGAGATGACAGAATCGTTTTGACAGCCAGTTCACATGTAACATCTCCGATTCATCCACCTTGGGGAGTTGCTGGGCAGTTCTTCCCCGCTGCCGGAGCAAAGCGGGCCCGTGTGTGATAGCAGAGTGGGCAGGGCTAAACTTGTGCACCGCGCCACTTATTGATCAGTCAGACAGGGTGTCAGTCTCCGCAGCCCAGAGACACAGCGGCCAAGCAGCAGTTTTCTGTGTCTATTAAGGCGTCCGCTCTGTGTGTATTGATTGGGAACAACGCAACACTGGGAATTGTCATCAAAATGCCGATTTACAAAAGGTTGAGCAGGCGGTGGTGAAGTCTGCACGGTCCAGGCAGTATGGATTTGTTGATGCCGTTCCCCAGCGGTGCTGGATAGCAGACAGATGCTGCAGCTCAGGAAACACTGAGGCGTCTGGCCGGGCCTTTGTCTCGCCCTGGGAGCTTCCACCTCACGGTACACATTGTACACACAGCAGCTTTACGCCATGTTGATAGATGGGAAAAGGCTGGACTACATTACGACAACAGCCTCAGCCAGAGCACAAACAAATGTTCACTAAACACACTCACACACTCAGACTACACCCGTGCAGCCCCTCCCTGCAATTGTTTGCTACAGGGGCAAAGCTTTTACAAAAAGGGGCCAAGGTCAAGATTCCCCCTTGTGAGGCCACCATCTCCATTAGCTCTCAGTTCACTGGGGTATCTCTCCCCCTGAAGGTATCAATATATTCTTCTTCTAGACTTGGTTTAGACTGGCCCCATCAGTGAGAGAAGAAGAAGACACAAGTGAAATGAGCTCCACCTCGCGAGGACTTTTCTACTAACTTCTAGCCAGTGGCGTAACAAGGTTGTGATTGGCCCCGGTGCAAATATTGTTTTGGGCCCCCCCCCCCCCAAACATAAGCGCACGCTGATGCGCTCACACACACATGGACATACACAATAGGGATGTTGAAAATAATCGTTTTTACGATGCATTGCGATGCGGACGTGGACGATTCGGTCTCGATGCAGTGACGGAAGATAATCGGTTATAGAGTAGTAACGTTGCTTCCTGATTTTCCGGCCGCGGCTTTACTATAACGTTTTTTCTGTCACTTTAATATCAAATCGGTCGGTGACGCAGAGATCAGGGAACAGACGTGACAGCGGCACAGCAACACCGAACACGGAGCAGTCTGCTTTATCCACCAACACAAGAACACCAGTCCAGAACCAAAAGCAGAAGGACCCGCTCCGAATCACTCCGTGTCGCTGCGGCTCAGAGACACAGACAGGGATTTATGTTTTTCAAAAAGAATCGCGTTACAATCATGTCAGGTTTTTGGTGGATTTAATTAAGTCTTGGATTGCAGAGTATGAATGTCCTCTAGCAATTTTCAGACGATATATACGTGTGTAAAGTTTGTGAAGGCAGGAGGAAAAAAGCTTCCGCGATCACCGTCTCCTCTCCGTTCCTCCAAGCCCCGCCCCCTCCCTGAAAATAATGACTGACAGGCTGACAGTGACCCGAAAGAAACTTTATTATTCACTTAATCACTGAGATATAATGAAGCTAACTTAATCTCATACATGCATGGGATTTATGCAACAGTAAAACAGAGAATGTGAGTGTGCACCCACATGCAGTATTTTAGTTGTTATATGCTGTTGTAAATCCTCCTGTTGTCTGCTGTGTTCAGACTCAGGTCCTGTGTGTGATGCCACATTCAGGACATTCAGTGTCCTTTTTTAACAGAAGGCCGTGGCTAGAAGCTGCAGCGAGACTGCAGAAGCATTAGCTTTTTGTTTTTGAGGATGGAACAACTTCACACACGGAGGCTAGACCTATACAATTCATTTATTATGGTTTATAAATTAATGTCAAGACATTTATGTTATTGATTTCTGAAGCACATTCTAAATAATAAAAAGAGAGTTCATATGTATTTACTGCATGTATGCGTTGATGAAAAATAAGCCATGTGCAGTAATATAGAAAATTGAGGATGCAACGCATTGGTATGAATCGTGATGCACCGGGATATCGAACCGAATCGAATCGTTGACAGGATAATCGTAATCGAATCGAATCGTGAGACCAGTGAAGATGCACAGCCCTAATACACAACCACTCAAAAGCGCCACATGTATAGGCTTTCAACAACAGCCTGCCCTGGCCTCAGACCACCACAGACTGACAACGGCACAGCGAACTAGGAAGAGGATTAAACCTGTTTCCTTGATGTTTGTCTCTGGGGAATGGGCCGGTAGGCCTACATAGACCGGTTGCTACAATATAGCTTTTGATCTTGGCTTCGGGGGTCTCAATAGCGCCATAGAGTCCCCTATCGGTTGGGGCCTTTGGGGGTACTGTTGGACCACAGCCAAATACAGCCTCTCCTCCTGGCTGGCTGGAGAAGAAGGTTGCACAGCCACGGCCAAGGATACAGCTTCACTTGTGGAGCTAGATAGCAATGAAGGAGGTGAGCTATCGTTAGCCTCCGGCTCCGGCTGCCGCTATACGTCAACATTGCTAACGTTAGCGCTCCATTTCGAGGACGATGTATGACTAAAAAAACGGTCTAATTTTGTCAGTTTAGCTGTTACATCTCCTTGTTCTCTCTTGTCCTTTCTCTTTTGAGCGCCGCTCTTGTGCTTTGGTTTGCTGTACATTATAAATGCAAGCCATTACATTTGTTATAATGCTGCCTAACTTGCTGCTGCTAGCTACAGCACAGGACAGGTTCGCTCATCACGCAAGGTATCACATGACATGAAAGGGAGCAAGGTCATTGGAAAGACAAATTACAAATTAATTTAGGTTGCTTGGTTACTTTGAAGACTCCGTGAACCAGTCAAAAATAAAAATAAAAAAGAATATTAAAAAATATATATATACATTTTTTTTTTTTTGGTGCATGGGCCGCTTGCCGGCTCGGGGCCCCGGTGAGCTGCACCGTCGGTAGTTACGTCACTGCTTCTAGCCATGCAGATACTGTAGTTAAAGTTTCATCTATTTAAGGTGTTGAGATGTCTGACTTAGTGCTGCCACACGGTTACAAATCTTGGACAACACGGATGATGAGTTATTATCACCAAAAGGCAGGCCTCTGTCTGTCTTTCTGTGTGTCTGTGTGTCTGTGTTTGTGTGTGTCTGTCTGCCTGTGTGTCTGTCTGTCTGTGTGTCTGTCCGTGTGTCTGTCTGTGTGTCTGTCTGTCTGTGTGTCTGTGTGTCTGTCTGTCTGTCTGTCTGTCTGTCTGTGTGTGTGTGTGTGTGTGTGTGTGTGTGTGTGTGTGTGTGTCTGTCTGGCTGTGTCTGTGTGTCTCTGTGTCTGTCTGTCTGTGTATCTATCTGTCTGTGTCTGTCTGTGTGTCTGTCTGTCTGTCTGTCTGTCTGTCTGTGTTTGTGTCTGTGTCTGTCTGTCTGTCTGTCTGTCTGACCGTCTGTGTGTGTGTGTGTGTGTGTGTCTGTCTGTCTGTCTGTGTGTGTGTCTGTCTGTCTGTCTGTCTGACAGTGTGTGTATGGGCTCAGAACAGTCTCATAATACACACATGCGCACAGAAGGATTCACACTTGTATTTCATGATCCGCAAAAGGATTCAAACTTGTATTTCCGGATCCACACTTGTGTTTTTCAATGCACACACAAATGTATTCCGTTTCATATACATGTAAATAAAATCCAAATACAGAAAAAAGTTTTACATATGTATTTTTGATCCTCACATATTAGTTTTCCGTTTAAATCCTGTGAACCTGCAAACACAAACCGCTTTCTGTGCACGGATCGCTGTGCATTCGTGTGTGGGTTTTTTGAGACTCCCCTGACGGTCAGCCGATTCGTACTTGTAATTATTTCTATCTATAGCCAATCAGATGTCTCCTCAATTCTAAGCCAATCACATGAGCGCGCCCCCACGAGGGTAGATTTCTTGCGTTCATGACGTAGTGCTTCATGTACGCATTTTGCGCAGTCCGGAGCCGACAGGTCCATGGAGCCTGCCTGCAGGCGCTAATGTCAGGACACCTCCACTCTCAGTACAGCGCCACTTTCCGAACAGGAAATGCACGAAAATACAAGCCTTTATATTATTAAGGTACAGCGCCACTTTCCAAACCATTGATGAATGCTTGTGTACACAAAAACGGCAGGCAAAACCGTTTTAAATGTGTGTTTCCTGTATGGCGAATACAGCTGCTTTATTTATGTCTGTATGAAGTTGTTGTGAGTGTGGAGGGAGCAGCTACAGGTTAGCTTAGCCTAATCGATCAGTGCACTACGAAGCCAGTGCTAGACAGTGACCTGTTAACGGGGGGAGCCCCGCCGGTCATTATCGGCCGATATTCACTCTTAATAGGTTGATCGGTGCTCACTATAAAGGCCGATCAGGAGAGCTGGATCTGATCGATATGGACATAAACGCGAGTGAAGTATAACCGGACGCGAGAGAGAGATCAGATCAGCTGCTGAGTCTGATGGAGACACGCTGCTCTGCATGAGCCTGATGCTCCTCCCTCTGTTTAGCGAGCTGACCGGACTGCGCAAAATGCGTATATGAAGTAATTTTACCCTCGTGGGGTCGCGCTCGTGTGATTGGTTTAGAATGAAGGAGACATCTGATTGGCTATAGATAGAAAAAATTACAAGTACGAATCGGCTGACCGTCAGGGGAGTCTCAAAAAACCCACACAAAGCGAAGCAAAGCGATCCGTGCACAGAACGCTGTTTGTGTTTGCAGGTTCAGGGGATTTCAACGGGAAACTAATAAGTGAGGATCAAAAATACATATGTAAAACTTTTTTCTGTATTTGGATTTTATTTACATGTATATGAAACGGAATACATTTGTGTGTGTATTGAAAAACACAAGTATGGATCCGGAAATACAAGTTTGAATCCTTCTGTGTGCATGTGTGTATTATGAGACTGTTCTGAGCCCATAGTGTGTGTGTGTGTGTGTGTGTGTGTGTCTGTGTGTGTGTGTGTCTATCTATTCTG